>NW_027279564.1:0-124137 GCF_046629955.1 Centroberyx affinis | reverse complement strand
CACATATACATACACACACACACACATATATAAAAAATCTATCCCTAACTACTTAAATGGGTAGAGTAACACAATTGCATAGGAGGTGACATGTTTGATCTAAATAACTAGTTTATAATAATATATAACTAATTTACAATCAATTATCAGGATATATTTACGATTTTAATATAATGTCACCATATCAATCCGGATTCAGACCAAATCATTCTTTATATAGTTTACTAATGATGTTTTATCCTCTGTTGACAGTGGTAAACTCACAGGAGCAACTTTTATTGATTTGACAAAGGCTTTTGATTCAGTTGACCATTATCTGTTGCTTGATAAACTTCATGCGAGTGGTTTCTCTCAAAGTTCATTATTTATAACTCTTATCTTCACAACAGAAAACAGTGTATTTCTATACAAGGGAATCAGTCTGAATTTGCAACACAGGAACGAGGGGTACCTCAAGGGTCAACTCTGGGTCCACTATTATTTTCTATTTTTATTAATGACCTTACATTAATTTGTTCTAACTGCAGTGTGCATTTATCTGCAGATGACACGATTATTTACATGTCTGAGTCACACTTATAACAAATTCTAATTAAACTCCAGTCAGATTTCAGTAATATACAAAATTGTTTTTTCAGGAACAAGTTACTCCTCAGTAAAAGGAAATCCCATGTCAAGCTCTTTGGTGTTAGAAGGAGTCTTAAATCAAATTCACATCCTCTTGAAATTACATGTGATGATGGCTTTCCACTTGAAAGAGTTAATGCCTTGAAATATTTAGGTTTATGGGTTGACCCAGAACTTTTATTTAAACCCCATATTGACTATATTCTAAAGAAAATAAATATAAGTCTTGGTGCTTTGTATCAGTCGAAACGCTATTTTACAAGGAATGTTAGAAAAAAATTTGTTACACAACTACTATTGCTTATTATTGATTACACTGATATTATTTATTCATTCTTTATTATCTATTAAGTATATCAAAAACACATTTACAATCTCTTAATGTTGTCTACAATAGACTTTGCAGATTTATTCTAAGTTGTCCATTTCATACTCACCATGGTATAATGTTTGATGCTCTTAATTGGACATCTTTATATATAAGAAGACATTTCACTGGTTGATGTATTCACTTTAATTATCCCCACTACTTAAAGCAGCTTTCAGGCTATACAGGCCATAATATTCACTTAGACATTTTTCTTTTCAGTTTTTCTTTTCAGTTCCTACCGTCTCTAAAGAAATTGGGAAAAGAGCTTTTGTTTTTAAGGCTCTTTCTGATTGGAATAAGTTACCAGACTCTTTACGATCAATGGACCATCATCAACATTTAGCTTAAGAATCTACTTTTTCCCTATCTTAAAACTGACTGCTCATGCTTCTCACTTTGATTGATCCCCCTTTCTTTTTCTTCTGTCCTTTTTTGTCATTGTGTTGCCTGATATTTGGATTATTCAATGATATGTATACACATTGAAATTTGATTTACTTGATTGGATTACTTATATGTGTATATGCAGCTAGAAGGAAACTATTCTGTGTGTTAGTCTTTGCTGTGGTCATTGTTTGGTATTCTGTTTTGCTGTAGGACCCCCTCGAAAACGAGATGATACATCTCAAGGGGTTTATCCTGTTAATAAACTTACTTACTAACTTGTTCACCATCTAGGCTTTTAATCATAACAAAGAAGAGAGATCATTGAATTTAGAATTCATTTTCAGATTTTGTTGATTAAATGACTTGGCCCCAGCTTATATCATTTCTTTTTAGGTTTTCCATTGCCTATAATTAAACTCTTAGCACTTTAACTCCAAATATGTGTAAATATGTGCGTGCGGTTTATGTATGTATTTATTTGTATCGACAGAACTTAGATTTTTATACTGTAACATTCTTACTGATTTTATAATGTTGCCCTTGACTCCAACTTTCAGTGTTCAGAAACTATTTTCTTGTTTTTAATTTTCTTACTTTTATCTTAACCATCTCTGCTTTTATCTCTCTCTTTTAATCATGTAAAGCACTTTGAGTTGCCCTGTGTACGAATTGTGCTATATAAATAAACTTGACTTGACTTAGCTTTCCACTCTATTTACAGTCTGATAAAGCTCATCTGACCATTTTCCTCAGGTCTAGATTGAAGACAAACCCTGCGTTCCAAATCGCATACTTTTTCTTTTTACTACACTATGTACTACATCTGCCCTTAGAAAGTATGTACTGTGCATGTAGTAGGCAGACAATTGGGACATACTATTTCGTCATCACATTGCGTCTTGAACTTTAACCCTCTTGCTTATATATCCGTCGCAGTAATACGGTTGCAGTTTGTTTGTTTTGTTTTTTTCTCTCTCTGGCGGCTCAGCATGCGGCTCAGTCGAAGTGACGTGTCTTCCGCTGCGCAGAGGATTGTGGGTCAGAATAGCCAAAAAAGCATGCTGGCCTGCATACTGCAAAATTCGACCGGATGTAGTAGGGCATCCGGGTATTTTCTGGCATACTGCATTGACATGCATGAATTGGGACATGCTAAATCTTTTTCTGGCATACTAAATAGTATGGAAGTATGGGTATTGGAATGCACCCAAAGTTGATCTCCAAACTGTGTTCTTTTAAGACCCAAATGTTATTGCTCTCATTGTACTGTACTAGTTTTGTTTGATTGTTGGGGGTCCAATATGGTTTTTGGATTTTCCTGACTGGACCTCAACAAGCTATGGGCTTTAATGGAGTCAGCAGTGGAGGTCTTCTCATTATTATAGTGAATTGTAAATGTGTTTTCTTTTATTTTACAGTTCTTCGTAACTTTGGTGTGAATAGTGCTATGTAAATGCAGTCTATTATTTTTATTACTACTACTAGTCCTTATTTCAACCACTTAGGCACTCGCTAGTTAAAGCTGCACTAGGCAACTTTGCACGATGGTAGTCTCAAATTGCAGTGTGATAACGTTTCAATTTATGAAAGTTTGAAGGACTTCACTACCCAGGAAACATGTAATGTGACATCAGTAAACTGCATAGCTAACTTATTTGTTTATTCTTATAGAGGTGGAGATGGTTGAAAAAAATCTTTTGGCAGAAGGTTCAGCAATCATTGGGGAGTCCAATTTTCTCTGAATGGAACGCTCCCTTTCTGCTGTTCAGATGCATGTTTTGTATTTCATGGTTTAGTTTTGATTTGTTACTTCCTGCATGCCGAGAAGATTTCCCGGCAGAGAACACACCAGACGCCAGAATTTCATTTGGGCAAATGAGCCAAATCTATGGCATATGATTCGTGATCTTTTAGATGAGTGTAGTTTTACATAAAAATCTTCCCTAGCGTAGCTTGAAATGCAGATAAACATGCTGGTAATAACTGCCTTTTCACACAAGCAGCTACCTCAATCATGTTTGAGGTAAGGATATCTGTTCCCCTCACCTTACAACGCAGGCAGGAGTGTTGCCCCAGTCTGTTGCAGGAAACACCTAAAATGGAATATAAGAAAATGCAACTAAAAATGTGAAAGAATTCAGATACTCCCTGCCAAACTTATACCCTCTGGACATAATTCTCTAGGAAGGCTGAAATATACTGCAACTTTTCCCATTAACCATAAAATGCGGATGAGTGAGAGTAAAAGAACAAAGAGATGACTCACATTTGTATGTTTCCGCCTCAAGGACTTGGCAGCTCGCTTGGTGCTCAAACTGATCATCCTCACACAAGAAGTTTTGACAGAAGGAGCAGCGGAAGATTCGCCCTCCTGTTGAGGGAAATATAAAACGGCAACAGTGATCTTTGATGTGAAACTGATCTGATGAATCTGATGCATTTCAATTAATTACGGGGTCTTACCGTGGTCCCAGACACAGCGTTCACACTCAATGCAGTCTGCATCAGTCAGAGGACACAGACAGGCATGGGTACTCAGACATTTCCTGCCATGGCACACCCAAGCCTCACAGAAGTCACACACTGCCCCCTTGTGATCAAGAAGAGAATCATAAAGAAACAGAACAGCCTGGGCCTTGCTGTCTAAAAATGTATTTTTCACAAGCAAACAATATATTGAGTTTTAAAAAAAGCACTGGTCTGGAGATCCTTTTAAACCCAGCTACATGCTCTTTCATTTGTTGGATTATGAGCACAGACAGCAGAGGTAAGTAGAGAAACAAACACCGAACACGGTGCAGAATAGGTGCTACTCATTCTTGCCACATGAGTGTATCAGTCCAAAAAGATTGCTATCTTACCACCATGGCCATTCCAGTGCTGTGGATCCCAGGATGTTTGATGACACAATCTGATGACTTCATGCATTTGGTTTTGCCTTTCAACAGGAACAGTAGAACAATTTCAAATTATCAAAGTGTCAGAGTTAAATATTTGTTCTTGATATCTTTAATTCTTGATAAACCCATTGTATGAGTTGACCTGAGTGAATTCGGGATTGTGAGAGAGAGTTTCCAAATGTTTGAAAAATACAGTAAATCTCCATCTACTGGCAGGCAAACAGCCCGGTCACTTTTTGATGCTGATCACTCACCACACTGAGCACACATGGGCAGCTTCTGCACCCAGGAACAGAAGTAGCAGAAAGCCCTGTTCTTCTGTCTCCTACCGGGCAGCGATACAGGGAAACAAAAATGAATTTGTTTGTAAACTGGTTGCCCAACATTGTCCACTTGAAGTGTTATGTAATTAGGTGAATTTACTTACCTCTGACATTTGTCACATTCCTACAAAACAAAATACAGTAAAGTGGCAATTAGGAGGATGAAAGCAATGATTAAGTTAGAATCAATGCAAAGTTGGGGTAACAAACTATGAACAGCAGTGAAGATGCAATTAGAAGGGAGACATCTTGAATTATAAGTGCTACTTCTTACTAACTGACACGCATCATGTGGGTTTAATTATATAGCATTACATTATAACAACCATTCTGGATTAGCTACATACCATGGAAGAATTGCATGGGTGTTTGGCCACATCAACATGGTCCCGGTTGGCTCGACTCTGTTTCTCTCGTTCCTTGCGACTCTCAGCCTTTTTCCGGGCTCCGGTTTTCTTTTTGGGCATTTTGAGTGCAACAGGCTACCCGCGGGTCAAATGTAACGCCGGCTTTACTTTTACCTGCCAACAAGGAGGAACAAGTGCTGTGGATTAGGCAAGTTAGCGAGCAAGCTAGCTAACTGAGGATAACTCCTAACTAACTTTAAGTAGGCTATCTGTCTTCTGTGTTGTGTCTAAACAGATACCATGAAAAACACGAAGGCTAAACAACAAGACTGATCACTGACATGTCTAAAACACGCATTAGCCAAAACATTTTTCATCAGCTAACGATGTTACTAGCTACACCAGCCAGCTCAGAGTGCTGTTGGGCTGAAATGAAGAGTCACTTAGTAACTAAATGACACAAACTTTACCGATAACCGCCTTAACGCAAATATAAGCTGGTTAGCAACGATATTTATGGTCCCGGAGATGGCCTGCGAATGTCGTTCATAATTTATCACCTGTTTTGTCAAATCTTTACCTTTCCACACTGTAATTGCTGCCGGGTACGGCGTGGAAATGTGTTCCGGGTGAAACGTATTAAGAACACATTCGTTCCTACTTTTAAGTTCCTTTTTCCTAAATACAAAAACATGATTTCCATTATCTGGACAGTTGTGCAATGTCGTGTCTCTCTAAATCATACTTACTTCAGATGTGTGTATTGAGAATTGTTTCTAATTTTATGACATTATGCGATATTTAACGGTGCATTTGGCCCAGTTAACCAGCAGACATAAGTAGTGATCTTATTAGTCTACTCCTTGACACCGGGCGAAACCACCCTATAACTGTGCATACATTTAAACCATGCAAAAACAAAAGTCAAATCACTGCCCTCAGGTGGACCCGTAGGCAGGCATTCTCCCTCAGTGTATTTGAAAATGTAATCGTTTATAATAGTGACGGTGCATCACACTGAAAACAGGCTCTCTTCAGTGTCCAAACAAACATCACAGGCCACTTTGAAATAGAAAATGGTCTTTTAATACACTCTGGTCTTCACTGGACTGTTTCCAACTGCTGGTTTCAAGTGTATTGCTGTAAAGGAAGGTCGAGCTCAGCTTTATACTATTGATCCACAAGTTGGCACTTGGAATCAAAGTGGGTGTTGGTGGGTCAGGACCTTTTTTTTTTATTAGAAAAAGAAAATACAAAACATAAGTATACATAGAATACATTCACAGTAACCAGAGGTACATAACAATAAGACCATAAAGGAGCATAAATTGCATTGCTTTAGCTTATAAAATATTAAGAGTAGGGGTTTTTCCCCCACAAACTTACATTTATGAATATGAAAATAATTAAATAGACTACACTTATTTATCCTTGCTTCTATTAGGCTATACTCAAAGAAACCAGGCTATAAATCTTTTTTTTCTTTCAAAAATGTCTCAGCATGTGAGCAGTCCCAAAAATAAACGCAATGCTGTTTCTGGGTGAACGTTGCAAAAGATAGGCTACAGTTTATATTCATATATATTCCTTAAGAAACACTGGTTGGCAGGATATTAGATAGGCCTATGGGTGATTTTAGAAAAAACTTGAGGTAGCTACTCCAGTTTCTGATATCATAGGTGGTCTACCTACGCCCAGGTCACATGGTTATGCCCGGTGAACCAATCCTGAGCCCGGATGGGAAACAGCTGACAGTGAGCAGCAACAACAGACACCGTCGCCTTTTCCTGCAGGTGGTGTAGGAGCCTACATGTCCAACTCTTTGGACACCTAGTCTCTGAAGGTCGGTACCTGTGTCTGCTAGCTATGAGACTTACAAACACATTTTTTAAATTTAATGCGCGAGGCTGCCGGACGCATTAACCTGTAACTGAGAGGTTTCCCATCGCCTGGCTCACTGGAGGAGACAGGAGCAGGAGCAGCCCTCCTCGTCATCCCCCAGTCGCACAATGGCAGTGTCCCTCATCCGAGCTTGCCGCAGTCTCGCTCTCTCGACGTGGCTGCTGTCGTTTTGTTTCGTCCATCTGCTCTGCCTGGACTTCACGGTCGCGGAGAAGGAGGAGTGGTACACCGCGTTCGTCAACATCACGTATCTGGACCCCGTCACCTCGGAAATCAAAACAGAGAAAACCGAGTGCGGTCGATATGGCGAGCAGTCGCCGAAGAAGGAAGCCAGGGGACTTGTGATCGTGCCGACTCTCGTGCAGGACAGACAGGCTTGCGACGCAAACGTCAAGTTCCCACTCGTCACCCAGAGCAGCGCTTGGGTGGCATTGGTCGCTGCGGGGAATTGTACGTTTCGAGAGAAAATCCGTAACGCCGCGAGCCACAACGCCTCTGCAGTTGTCGTTTACAATGTGGGCTCCAGCAATACCAACGAGACCATAACAATGCCCCACCAAGGTACGGCTTTCTGTCCACAAGCCTTTTGTTGTGCATCGTTTGTCTTTCCCATTGTTGCTGCACCCTTCCTGCGCTGACACGTCCCATTGTGTTGACAAAGTTTCACTGTTTACTATCTGGCTTTATGGTTATAAGCAGGGAATTTCTCAACCCAGACCTCAAATGCCCCCTTCTCCTGCAACTTTTAGCTCCAACTGTACTCAGTCTTCCACATCTGATTTAATTAAGGTGTCATGAGAATTTGTGGCCCTTAATTGAATCAGCTGTGCAAGAGTGGAGTTGGAGCTAAAAGTTGCAGCTTAACAAGCTAATTTGATCAACTCCATTCAACCAAATATTAGATTAGTCTGGTTAACAACAAGGTGCATCTGTAGCCTATGTGTTTTCTTACTGTTCACTGACACAAAAGAGTTTCTGGCTTAATAATCCGACTTTGGAGGGTGTTAAGGTGAAATTTCCAAGTAGGAAAGTAGGTTTCCCTATATATCCAATAGCACATATAGCCCAGAGCCCTGCTGGTTTTCAATCTAATCAAGGACTGATTTACTCCTACAGATGCAGAGTGAATGCAGTTAACTACTTGGTAATGTAGAGAACTAGCAGTACCCAGGACTGAGATCCACTGCTCTAGATCTGCTGAAATGGCTAATTAACTGTAGGATTTTAATTGGATCCTTGTTGACCTGTGTACGTCTGTGGTAGTAACCTTTATAGCCACCTGATGAGGCTTATCTAAGATCACACTTTAAGACACAACATTGCGTGACAAACACAATGTAATAAGACTAATACCCATTCAAAAGTATCACTCAACACATAAAACTAACTAGCTTGTATTGAAAATTACTGTAACTACTTGGCTTATTTCAATTTCCATGCTTGAACTTCAGTAAGTTTGTAGACTTATGTAACCTCATGGAGTAAGCTGGCCCTGATCCCACAAAAGTTTAATGGACTACTACCACAGTTACAGTCAGTACATACAATGAATAACTCCTCACCAAACAGATGATTGATACATCAAAATAATACTTTGTTTATGATGAAATCCTGAAAGAGTAAGAAAAATACAAACTCAAAAAGTCAAACATGAAGAAAACAGCACAGAATTTGAAATAAAATAGGCTATATAATGTTGTGCTATTCAAAAAATGAATAAATAAAAATCACAAACTGTTCACACCATAATATATATAATATTTCATTTATGAGGATTGATCCACGCAAAATGCTAAAATTATTTACAATGATTACAGTCATTACATTTCTACTGCAATATAATAAATGAGATTATCAATACATTTTGTTGCTCTCTATGGCAAACCTGTTGATCTCGTCATTCAGTAGCACTGTAAACAAATGACTTGTAACGTCTTTCTACTCCAAATACTTTGTTGTCTCAATAAGTGATGTTGCTAAAAAAATAGAGGTGTTGCCTGTATCCAAGACAGTCATAGGAAAACACTTAGGCTCGTTAGATTATTTGCCAAGAAACCCACAAATGGCAAGCATGTAACCAGCACTAAGCTTGTTTTCACTTGTTTCCATGTGTAATATTCAATGCAGTGTGTATGTGGTCATACTTTGTGTTGAGTGTAGTCTACATGTGTGTTTGAGAAAGTGTTTCACGCTCACATTAAGCACAAGTTTATTTTTTTTGTTGTCATTGAAAACATGGTAGGATCCCCTATATATCATAATGTAAACACATCCTAGTTGTTCATGTTCAAGCAAAGTGGATTATGGTATCGGTTGGAAGAAACAAGTCCCACATCAGTCACAGAGCTCAGACTCACAGATCTGTGGCTCAGTATTTAAGACTCACAGCTAAAAAAGAAAAAGAAAAAAAGTTGAGTCTATTGACTTTTAGCACTGTCAGTATGCTGCAGTGTATCCTCAAATCAACCATTTAGGAACTGAGTGGGGAAGCAAACACAATAAAAATCATATCACAGATGCTCCCTTTGTCATAATCTGAGTGAAATGGCGTGAAAGTAGAGAGTCCCAGATTTAGCCATCAGGTTCCTGAAGAGGAAGTCACATTTCCTACCTTCTTGACAGAGGCAGTGCAGGCTGATGCATCAGATAATCAGACAAACACTACTCAAACAGCACAGAGTAGGCCAATTCACTTGCTACCTGTTTACTGACAATATCCTGTTCATTTGGAGTTGTAGCTAAAATTCGCAAGGTACAAACAAAACCATGGTCATGATTTTATGTGCCCAGTCTAGAAACCTTATTTTAATTTTCCTGTCATCACAAATTCTTCTGTGTAATACAGGAGTCACAGATGGAGTGGGTTTTATTTTAGCTAGAAAGCCATGAATAGACTATTCATAAAGACAGCGTAAGTCACAAGGGAGATTCATCCACAAACAAATTGTAGGGGCGGCAGAAGTAAAACGGCTGTATAGGTCCAAGGTGTTGAGGGTGTTAGACAAAAAGACAAAAAAAATGCCACTTTCCACTTTTTACTACCATCAACAACATCATTCTCATAACAGGCTAACTGTGCCACCTTGTTCTAAAAATGTTTGTTCTAACCCTACTTCTGTCTTTAATTATAATAATAATATTTTTGTGATAGGCCTACAACTGGCACAGAGCTGGGACTGACCTTTCTATCCCAAGCTTGTAGGGGAGTAAACATGCAAACCAGTACTCCACTTCCTTTACATTTCTCTTTGTCACCCACTTAATTAGCATATTTGAATGCTTTATCTCTTGATGCTTTATCCCTCATATTCTTTCTAATACCCACTCTTTCTAATGTGTTGATACTGCCTAAACCCATCACTTGTAAGGATAAATGAGGCCTACTAGCTGTGAACAGAGCCTTAGTTCTCCACGTAACAAGAATTTCCATTGGAAATTTACACTTGGCCTTTATTTTCATAAGGGTGGGGCTGACATCCACACCTGCGTGAGGCAGCTGCAAAAATGATGTACAAACAAAAAGCACATGTAGAAACCATTACCTTATTGCTATCAGAACAGAAAAAAAGTCATGAATATAAATCCCTTGTTAGACGCTCACTTCAGGGCGTAGCTGTTGAATTTGTCACTCTTCTCACAAACAGCTGACAGGCAGTCTCTGTGTTATCACCTCTTCAGCATCCTCATAAACAGCGTTTTTAAACTAGCCTACACGTACTGACACTGTGGTCTTCTAGGCCCAGGGTTTGCACTGCAACAATACACTAATAAAAAGCACACCTCTTGACATCACAGCAGTGTATATCTATCACACAACACCTGACTGAGGGGAGTTTTTACCAAAAGGTGTGGAGAGGCCAGGTCCATTTGCACATCAGGCTCAGGGGCACTAGTCTATGTAAGCAGATCATTTAAATTCTATGCAAATTTTCTGAAGCTTTTACTCAAATTCAGCGATTGTCTGACACTTCGGACCAAACTTGGAAGTTGCAACTTTTAAATGTCACAGTGTTAAAGAGTTCGGCAGGCAGGTGCCTGAGAAGTGGAGAGAAATGGCTCCGACAGACGTTCTAGATCAGTGGTTCCCAACTCTAGTTCTTGGGACCCAGAGTACTGTTGGTTTTCATTCTAGCTGTCTAATGGGGACTGATTTACAGGGTTCCTACGGGTGCTGGAAATCCTTGAAAACACTTGAATTTTAATGTGGTGTTTTCAAGGTTTGAAAAGTGAAAAATTTGGGAGAAAGAAGCCTTTTGTGTGCATAGAAAAAGTCTTAGATCTTTTATTTCAACTCATGAAAAACGGGAGCAAAAACAAAAGTGTTGCGTTTATATTTTTGTTCAGTATAAGTTACACACTCATTGCTTCATTTCCCCCTTTGTTGTCCTGTTATCATCTCTTACTACTATACTACAATCCAATACAACTGTTCTGCCATACAGTTTACTTTTATGATGCCTGTAATGTTCATATAATGTTCAGTTTTTTGACACTGTCATAGAGGTGTTAATTCAATTATATGTTTAGCATTGAGCAGGGATGCAAACTAGTCACCTTTAGGTGACAGTTGCATTTTTGATCCCAAAATAGGGCACTTAAGGTGAATGATTTCTGAGTACCTGTCACCTTTTTCACTCTCCATGAGTTTGCATCCATGATTGAGGTCATAGTTAGTGATGGTGTTGTACTCCATATTGCTCCATATTATCTTTCAGTAGACCCTCCTGCCTCCTAAATGCCCACTTCTTTTTAAATCCCTCTCCCCTCGTTCGTATCGCAGCTCCAGCCCAACCTGAGATCACCCCAATCATCATATTAGCACTTATTTTATTTCATGAGACTTATTTTCACCAACTGATTGGTTACAGCTCCAAACCTTTAAATCAGATATTATATTCCTATAAGAAACGCACCTTCACAAAAGAGCGTTACAAACTTAAGAAGAACCTGATAACCCAAATATATCATTCTAAATTTATGCAAGAGCCAGGGGAGTAGCAATACTTGTTAAGAAAAACATCCCGTTTATTTCCACTAATACTATCTCTGGTATTAATGGTCGCCACATAATCGTTACAGCATTGCTGTTGTTGGGTTGTTCATAGCACAATAACATCTGATTTAATGTGATGAAGAAGTGAAATAATAATTTTGAGTATATATAGGCTATGTATATAAATATGTAATTTACCACAGCTGTAAGGTGCTGGAAAAGCTTGAAAATGCACCTTGAAAGTGCTTGAAAAGTGCTTGAATTTGACTTTGGAAAAGGTGTAGGAACCCTGGATTTAGACGTGGGACACCAGGTGAACGCAATTAATTACCTGGTAGGATAGAAAACCAGCAGTACAATAAGACCGGAGTTGGGAACCACTGCCATAGATAGATGCTTATTGTGTGTGTGTGTGTGTGTGTGTGTGTGTGTGTTTGTGTGTGTGTGTTTGTGTGTGTGTGATTTCTACCATGCCCTTTTCCGTCAAGGATAGGCATCTGGCCAAGTAAACAGCTCCTTCCCCTCTGTTCTTGTAAGAAGCAAACAAGAGCAATAGTGCACATCCTTGGGTTACCTACTGCAAAAGATGAAAGGCACAGTGCTATTTTAAGGGCTTCTGCCCCGCCTGCAGCCATGACTCCAATATAAACCATGAAATGAAGAGACACCGTGAAGAGACAAACAAGGCAGTCAGAAGAGGTAATGATGACAAAGCTTGAAGAGAAAGGAATCAGAGACACTTGCAAAAGGATAAATACGCCGTAACAAAACACGTGGTGGTGGTGACTGACATGCGTGATTAGCAGAAAATACTGCAGCGACAAAGCGAAAGGTCGGAAAGGTCACACCTCATGAGAGGAAAGAAAGAAGAGAGCACTTCACTCCAGAGCCACCACAGCTGGGCTGTATGGGCCGGAGCTGCCAGAGCCAAAAACCTCTCATGTCTGTCTTAATTTGACCCCATCTGCTACAAAGCATACAAGCCTCTCTTGTATTGGAACACACAAAGCTCTGTGTGGACGAGTCACATATGGGTCAGAGCTGATCTTAATGACAGGCTTGACTTTTGGAGTCTAGTCTAGTTTTTGGAGAGAGCGTGGAAAATGTTTCGGAAAGCTCATATTAATCAGAGACAGTGTGACATGGCTCTGTTAGTCTTTTGCGCCCTTTTCCTGTCAGTTCAGATTTAGTCTCCTAGATGAATTGTACAGAATTAATCAAAAGCTCTGAAGCTGTTTATTGATATGTACAGCATGCATGATTACGCCACAGTGTAGCCTACTTGGCACAACTCTTGGTTTCTATATTTAGTTAGTACATGGTTGTTGAAGAGGTAGCCAGTTAATTCTGTGGTAATCTGTGCCTCACTGTTATCCACTCTGCAGTAGACTCTGCAGTAGACCTGGAGCCTGCTGGCAAAATGAAGTGCTCAGCACTGAACAGGTTAGTGCCCTCTAAATTCACCCACTCCTTCACAGTCTTCATTCCCCCTGGCTTGCACATTTTGGCCAAGTGTGTCTGAAATATAGAGATCTTTTTACAAGTTCAGCCCCAGTCTGCCAGGATTGATATTACCCTCCTATTTTAGAAGCAGCTATTTTTGTCCGCTGACTGCGTCACAGTGAACAGACGAAAGAGATAGGAGTTAAGAGTTTAGGCTTAGGGATATCTTAAATACCTTTTTATCTGTTTCCTTTTTGCTATCAGCAATGAACTCAACTATACATGGGCAATTTTATGAAATCTATAACGTCTAGATACAGCAACCTAATTCCAGATATGTAGAGTTTCGCATTTTCTTGTAGGGTTTGACTTTTCTCATGAGACAGTGCAGTTTTATCTTGCATGTTCTTACATGACAGTAATTCCCCCAAAGCCTAAACCATATGGCCATGCCTCATAAAACCATGAATCTGAATTGTTCAGGATCGTGCACTTAGGGCTACTGACATGTAAAAGAGGCTTACAAAATGGCAACCATCCATACGTTCACATTATTGAAGATTTAAGAGTGTCATGTTACTAATACCATGGGTTGACTTAAGTCTTATGATGTTGGGGAAGAGGGGTGAGCCTTTTTGTATCCACCTGTTTTCAAACACTTGCATTATAAACTCTCAAGCTATTGCAAATAGTCTCCCAACCAAATGCTTCCAGTTTTTTTTTTTTTTTACATTTTCATAGCACATCAGATGTGCTATGAGGCATATGTAGTTCTAAACTTGAACAAAGAGGTTTGACAGCTTGTGGTCTGATGTTTTTCAGATGTTGTTGAAATTTGTAGAGTCTATATATACTGTTGTGTACTGTAGCAGCAGTGTAATAGTATTACTATCTGTAGTATCCATTTACTGTGCACACACGCTCTTTTTGTTTCTGTCAGCGGCTGCACCGGCGACCACATTAGAGGCTCTAACATACACACAGTTGAAAGGAGCAGCCACCATTATGCAAGGATAAATCCCTGTGCTAACCATGGAGATATTACCAACTGGATTACTCTGTGTGTGGGTAGGGTTGCTGGGGAGGATGGTATGCATGCAATGCTTCATACCTTGCACACTCTTACCTACAGTGCATAGTTAGTCTTAATTGTTTGGTAGGATGTGCTGTGTCCATCTGGCCTCCATTAGAGTGTTGCTTTTCCCCAAATATTTGCTCTATTTATGTCTTCTGACACAAATATTGAGGCCATTTGCTTGACTCCTAGTAGTCTAGACTGAATCTTGAGTTGTGAATTTTTAGCTGGTTAAATTAAACTCATAGTTGTACACATTCTTGCCTAAGCATAGAAATATAAAACCGATTAAAAGACATGAATTTTAATTTAACTGATAGATTTACCATTGTCATGTAATTGTATTTGTGCAGCTTTTACAACACATCTGTTACATAAAGGGTTTCATGAGCATGACAGCAGTAATGCATTGCACCTGTTTCATCAAAATATACGTGCTGGATGTAGAGCCTGAGCCTCATCTGGAAAACACGCAACACCCTCGCTTCCATTCTCTCTCAATCTCAATATCTCTGCAGCAGGTTCACCCCAGGGTGTGGTGTTATAATGGCTGTAGCTCTGTCCAGAGTGTGGGGCATGAGGATATGACACAGGGCCACATATCACCGGCTGCATGGGAGGCACTGTTGGCGATGGCAAGTTGAATAAGCCAGTGCTTGGAGTGATTTGTTAGAGGGAGTGAGGCGCCATGGGGATCCAGTCTGACTCCACACAGCCACAACCATAAACAGGCAGCAGAGGGGATATGATGTAACCATAGAGATGGATGTAACTCTGTTCTCAGGCTGTTGACGCAGCTCTAGTAAACATCAACCTACCTCTGTGTGGCTGAGAAAGGAGAGCCATTTTATCTCCCCACGGTGCGTTGAATTTGAAACCACTCTTTAATCATAGGCAATATGTCCAGTGTGTCATTCACTCGTCACGGACAAACCTCACTCACTGCTTGAAATGAACTACACAGAGCATAGCTGTACATATACAACATGTAGCTGAGCCTTTCTTTTAACTTCCTGTGATTGGAAACCAGTTTTTATGTTTGTGAGCACAAGTTTATACTTAACGTAACCAGTTTTTATGTTTGTGAGCACAAGTTTATACTTAACGTAATCTGCGGTGAATATTTGATTTTTATACCTCCAAAAGAGAAAGAGATTTAGAAGCTGCAGTAACATTTGTATGAAGATTTGGGTGTCTGGTCGCTCCAGAGGGAGAGGGCAAGGCTTAGCTGTAATGTTAGGAAACTGAACTGATCGCAGGTATGAGGAAAGCCAGGAGGAGAGTGTGAGACACAAAAAAAAAAAAATTGTTTTACAGACAGGCTGTGATGTTCACCACATCTGACATATCAGTGCAGGTGTAGAAATGTACAGTATATGGTAACTATGTAATGCCAAAGCCTTCATTTTGCAAATCAAAGCACAATTTTTTATATACCAGGGTTATTGCGCAGTGGAAGTCTGGTTACTTACTTTTAAAGGGTAGATCAGATTACTAAATCTAATTGAGCTTTATTAGAGTCTTGTCATTACAAAAGAACTGAGGTTTGTGTTCATGGGATGCTCAGTTTCATATGTACGAAAAATATGAAGATTCAAAATGGACTTGTAAACTCCCTGTGTTGTGTGTTGTGCATGAACCCCCAGGTACGGGCGATATTGTGGCCATCATGATCCCAGAGCCTAAAGGTCGGGAGATTGTGGCCCTGCTGGAGCGGAACATCGCGGTCATGTTGCACATCACCATAGGAACCCGGAACCTGCAGAAGTACGTGAGCAGAACGTCGGTAGTGTTTGTCTCCATCTCCTTCATCGTTCTCATGATCATCTCCCTCGCCTGGCTTGTCTTCTACTATATCCAGAGGTTCCGCTACGCTAATGCACGAGACCGCAACCAGGTACGACTACACGCTCTTTTGTTTAATCAAAGTATCACCCGTCGAGTTGATATGTTTACATACCTGTTTAAAAGGGACACTGAGAGTGCAATGGTGCCGTGGTCTCCGTCTTGACATCAGTCCGTGCCTTTTTCCATCTGGTGTTGGTCCTGTAAAGCGGGAGAGGCCAAAATTAGCCTGACAGCTGGACGAACGGAAACACGGCAAACCAGTGAACCATCAACCAAGGCTGCATTCTGGCACTTTGAGCCTACAGTGCAAATACTTGCGCTTGCCATCACTGTGGTTGCTGTTAACACAAATATTATGGATGGCCACCTCTGACGTTCTTGTGACGTCTGTAATGACGATACATCACCATGAAGGTTATGATAGGGACGGGTGCCATGGGGACCATTGTTTGAATTTTCAGTTTGTATTATGTGGATTTATGTTCTACCAAGAATTCATCCATATTGAGCAGCAATTCTGCTTTGAATTCATCTCTAATACAGCCCTCCTACTAAAATAGATTAGAAGATTAGAACAGTTATGACTTGATGTGGTTTGCTTGATCAGTGAAACTATCAGTGAAAACGCTCTCTCAGTGTCTCCACTAGTCAGTTCTGTTAATCTCTCTTCATCTTCCTGGTATTTGTTCTTCCCATGTTTCCCATGGTTTTTGTTTTGTTTTGTTTTTTTACTCTTACTGTTTCATACTATTAAATTGAAAAATTTGGTTTGTTTTCACTCTTCTGAAATGATCATAACATTGTCACATACAGTGCCCCAAAAACACTTAAAACTTCCCCATATTCTGAGATGTGATCAGTTTATTCTTTTCTGTGTAACACAAAGCATCAAATGTAGAACAGTTCGGCTCTGAAACGGCGGTACATCTGTACACCGACTGTACATCTTTTGGCTAAATGATGCATGAAAATAAATATCCAGATTCCTTGAAATACGTGGTTTTACGATGACAATGTATTCTAAACAAGCAGGGTAAGGTGTGTTCGTGATTACCTCTGTGTACCTCTTAGTCAGATTTATGGTATTCAACCAAGACATCAGACTTTGAAAGTACTTTGGTGAGGCAAAGCAGTGGTGAGTGGATTTTAACAGCAGAGCTTCATTTGTCAATCATTTATCAATATTTCATTGCTTGAAAGTGTATGAACTGCAGCTTTACCTGCTGGTAGCCCCGCCCCTTCCAAAACAATCTATTTCTTCTGTGAAAACAATCTGAGGAACAATGCTGAAAAATACAAATGACAAGAATATTTGCAATAATGAAACTTTTCTTAACAGTGTTTTAGGGTCACCTTTGAACTCTTTTGCAGTTACTGGGAGCTGTGATGTACACATGAGTCCTAGTAAATGGGCTAACATTGTATGCAATATGTATTAATGTAAGGAGGCAGTCAAATATGGTATGAAAATATGTTGTCATGTATGTCCCTTTTTAAAAATATTTTAAAAATCACACTGTATCAAAAGTACCAAGTGACTGATTATTGTTCTTTTGTCTCCTGAACCTTTTTGAATTCTAATACCTTAATTTCTCATCACTGTGGTTCACTGGTTTTCTAACATATTCTCTCGTCAGTTTCCAGGATTCAACTGATGTTAACATTTCTTTTGGCCAGTCCAGTTTATGTCGTATCCTGAAGTTTCTCTTTTATTTGATGTCTTACAGAGACGTCTGGGAGATGCTGCCAAGAAGGCCATCAGCAAGCTCCAAGTACGGACCATCAAGAAAGGAGACAAGGTAACATTCATTTGAATCCTCATTCTTCAAACAATACATTAATAATAATACAATAACAATAACATTTCACATATACTCCAAAATATGTTTAGAGATATGTTTCACTATATACAAAAAAATATATATTTATATGTGTACATGACATTTATTTGAAATATATTTTAAGTGGCCCAATTATTATGTATGTCCTTATTATGAAATTTATCTGTAAACATATTCTGAAGTATGTGTGAATTTTATTTTCTTCTGTCTGGGTCTAGTAGCCTATATTCTCCTGTTTCTCAAATTTAGATTAGGGTTCAACACTTCCCATGCTGCATCCCACACTGCAGAACCGCCTGTCTCAGTTTGTCACTTATCCTGATTAAGTTAGTCTTTCCGCCATATTGGTTGTTCAAGGTTTGTTTGGAGAAGATGTAGGAAACATTCACTATTCACACTCACCAGTGACTCACATTCATCACAATGACTTCAGTACTGCACAGTCCTTGAAATGAAAGACTGCTTATAGGAGCGTAATTTCAATGAGGCTGTGCTGGCATCACTCACAAAGTTGTGTCTTTTTATTTGCCCACGCCTTTTACTACGACTGTGTTTTAAAGTTAACTTGACCGTTAAGCAACTCATTAATTTGTCATGCTTTTATTCTGTGAGAACATTAACAGAGGCGATTCTCGTCTCACCTTTGTCTTGTCTTCTAGGAAACTGAGTCAGACTTTGACAACTGTGCAGTGTGCATTGAAGGTTATAAGCCTAATGATGTTGTAAGGATATTACCATGCAGGTAAAACATGGCTTGTTTGATAAAACCATCACTATATTATATAAGTTCACAGAAGTAGGTGTAATGGCAAAAATCTTCATTATCTTATTAGCTGAATGTATGAAGTGAGCACAGTACTACCTATAACTATGCGTATTCTATACCGTTTTATTGTGTACAACTACTGTACATTCTGACAATGAATCATTATTGTTCAAGATGGATGGTCAATATTACCTTGTTTGTGTGTTGGGTTCTTGTTGGTCAGGCATGTCTTCCATAAGCACTGTGTAGACCCATGGCTACAAGACCACCGGACATGTCCCATGTGTAAAGTGAACATCCTCAAAGCCTTGGGTATACCAGTAAGGCCCTTTTGACTTATTCTCATTATTTGTGCCATCTCATACACCCATAGTCAGAATTACTGTTTAACTCACTGCTCCCATTACTCATATAAAGACAAATCTATTTCTAAAGAGCATAACGTAAACGTAATGGAAGTTTAAGGCATGTTTGAGGAAGCCTCTAAAGATATCTATGGTGTATTAATCCAGCTCAACGCAGACTGTTCAGATGATATTCCACCAGACTATGAGGCGTCCGTTGGGGGTCCACCTACCAACCCCATCACTGGAGCTAGCGAGATCACGGTGAACGAGAGCTCGGTGGTGCTGAACCCATCAGGGAGGACGATAGACCTGCAGGAGCTCTACCATGATGCAGACACGGTCCCGCAGGCAGGGGAGAGCCACAACATTGCCAGCAGTAAGTATGGGAGAATGGCCGTTTACGCAGGCATAATTCACTACATATTGAACATAAAATCAATGCATTGACTTGGCATCAGCCAGTGAGGAGAGAACATATAGAAACAGTTAAGTACAAACATCCTTAGTTCACTGTTAATTCACATGTATTCAAACAAAATTAGGACAAGACCACATGCTCTTTGTCTCTCTCTCCCTCCCTCTTCCCCTCTTCTTGACTTCAGTGAAGCCATATCCCCTGACCTCTACCACATCAGCAGTGGATCCTGTGCTTGAAAATATTCTATACTGGGATATAGTACAGCGCTGTGTAGAGAAAAGGAACACACTAGCTCTTCTGTCTTCGCCAAAAGAGGTCACTGTGACTCGGTCGACCCGGGCCTGACTGGTTTGGCCCAAGGTCTAAACTAGGCCAGCAGTCACCTGCTTGAGTGTTCCCCAGTTCAGATCCTCCTGGGTGATGCAGGAGAGAAAGAATAGTGTACCCTTTCCAGAAAGTCACAAGCTAACCCAAATACCATGACATAGATTATAAAGTACACAGTATGCTATGGTATATTAGATATTGGTACCTTATGCAAGCAGCTAAGCACTGTGCCTTTTCCTAACAGCTGTTTAACACCTGGTATGTATCAGCAGTTTATAGCATGTGTGTTTGTGCTCGTGTGTGTGCGCACATGCACACACACGTGTGTGGTGTTGGCCCCTTCGCCTCCCAAGCCTCATGAGTGTCCCAGGAGTGTGTTTCCACCGGTGCAACCCATTTTCTGTCTGCCCAGCTAAAATTCCAGCCACAGCTGGCGGAGCTGTGAACCGAAACATTTTAGTTTAGTGTCCAGAAACAAAATACTGCCTTTGTAATCCGACCGAATCTCTTCAAAACATTTGAAACCACAGATGATAGTGCCCTGACGGTGTTTTTAATATCCCTTTCTCTCATTACACTAGTTACTTCTTGTTGCCCACGTGTTTCATACTGCTCACCTTTCTACTTCCATTTTAAATAGACAGTTTTTTCAACTTTACACAACTATCCACTTTCAATATTTGCATCACTTTCACACTTAACTAACCTGCTGTTTCACACATCCTTAACCTGGGTAAATATCTGCAACACATTCAAAACCATGCCATTTTCTGTTCTGAAATTCAGCAGGCAATTTTTGTGGATCATGCAGGCATATAATGCCCCTCAGTTGTGGAATTATACAAATTACCTCTGGTCTATCCAGCTTGATGTAATTTTATTATTGTTCATGCTGTTCCCTGATCAGCCTCTTGCAGCCAGAGGTCTGGTTATTGTCAGCCTAGGATTTATATAACTCTTTTATATCATGCTCTAAGGCCTGGAGCAACTTGTGAGCAACTTGTGCCAAAATCCTGCTGCTCAGCACGGCAGACTGGCTCCACTAGTTGTACACTGCGTGCGGGCACATACTGTATCCACACACACATGCAGTCATGTCAGACCCACACTGGGCGGCAGTCAATAGCACCATCTGTATGGATTGTCATAATTAAAGGCCTTTCACACACAAACATTTTTTTCTTTTGCTCACTGACTGTGTCTTTCTCTTAATTCTGTCATCTTTCTTTATGTCACGCTCAAACGCACAGTAGGATTTTAACTGTTTGTATCGAACACCATTGCTCACCTCTCTTATCATGGTTCCTCAGTCTACTTCATCAGCTCCCACTGTTTGTGAATGGCAGCCTCCATCACTTGTATCCAGCCCTGCTCTCCCTCTACTTATTCTATTAGCAGACCCTTTCTCTTGCTCCCTTCCATATCCTCTTTTTTTGTTTTTGTAACCTAAGGGTGACAGGAGGAGGCTCCAGCTAGGACATCATTCCTTTCCCGCTGCTTCCAAAATACAGGAGTGGACTAATTTTTGGACTACTTGCAAGAAAGAAGTCTAGTGTTTATTTTGCCATTGTGTAATAGGGCAGTTTACTATTCAGTTAGAAAGTGAAAGCAGGGGCGCCCCAGTGGCTCACTGAGTAGAGTGCGTACCATAAGGCTCAGTCTTTCCCGCAGCGACCCGGGTTCAAAACGGCCCGCGGTCCTTTGCTGCATGTCCTCCCCTCACTCTCTCTCCCATACCTTCCTGTCTCTCTCACTATATCTGTCCAATAAAGCATAAAAATGCCAAAAATAATCTTAAAAACAAAAAGATAGTGAAAGCAGTGATGTATTGTGATGTGCTTTTGCTCAATTGTAGGTTCACTGTATTGTGTGGATTCTGCTCATTCTGATCTAGTACTTTCCAATTTACCGTACAGGTACTCTGCTACAAAGTAGTCGCCTGCTGCTAACACAGAGTGTTACCATTATTTTTACTCAGGTGTGCTTGACAACCAGGAGATCAACTTGGTATAATCATGTGTTGTTCCTGAGATTAATTAGACTGTAGATAAGGGGGGATCTGTCGTTCATCGCAATGCTAATAAGCTAACAGCTACGGTGTCACTGACTGACAATTAGCATGAGACGAACAAGCCGATCTGTCGGGATTTCTGTCACTATGGGTTGGCAGTGAGAGGGTGTCAGTGGTATTGCATCTTCAGCCTGAAGAATGAGCGCTGTCGCCAAGGATATTGCAGCTGTCATTCATTCTGGAGTCATGCAAATAGTGGGTGTGTGCTACAGTCGAGGCCCTGCCAAGAGCTGATTTGTTGCTGCAATGTGGGACCAGCTTGTTGCTGTCTGTTGAATTGTTTTCCTGTTGGGAGTGTTGACAGGCAGGTCTCTAATGAACATGAAGTGATGATGGCCTTTACTAGGGCTGGGCGATATGGACCAAAAATCATATCTTGGTATTTTTAGGCTGAATGACGATACACGATATATATCTCGGTATTTTCTACGAAGTGGGCTAAATGTTCAGTTGTAAGTAGGGCTGGGCGATATGGACAAAATCAAATATCACAATATTTTTGACCAAATACCTCGATATCAATATTGTGACAATATTGTACTGAACTATTGGTGCTTTCACAAAATATTTACACAATGAGATTTTTGATAAATAATCATCAGTAATGTGGATATAATGACTAAGTGGGTAAAGGCAAATAATAGAACAGCTAGAACAGTCTGGTAAGTTCAGAAAATTACATCACTTTACTGTAATGCAGCCTTTAAAATCAGGAAAAGACAACACTTATGCCATATCACGATATTACGATATCCAAAATCTAAGACGATATCTAGTCTCATATCACGATATCGATATAATATCGATATATTGCCCAGCCCTAGCCTTTACCCAAAGAATTCAACCCTCTCCACAGGACTTGACTACACAATATTGCCCCAGTCCGTAATACATCAGGTCAGAGACGATTCCCAGGAAGGGAGGAAGGAGTGGTATACTATATTTTACAGTGACCTTTCAAACAATGATGGTAACCGCTCAAAATGGCCACTTCTCTCTCCCCCAGGTGAGCACCAGCCTCCACTGAGCAGCGACTCGGACACCTCTGTCATCATGGCGGTGGAGGTCGGCATGTCCGAGGTAGACCCGTCCACGGAGCAGGAAGGTGACGAGGTCAAATCCTGAGCCGATCACAGCCAAACGAAAAGCATGAATCACCATAGAGAGGAGGATCGGGACGGGACCGAATGATCAGGAGACCCAGAGACTCTCCATGTCTTTGGCTCCTGATGGAAGTGGCTTCACAGAAGAGGGGCAACCAAGCAATACAACCCATAGCAGCACAACAACATCCCGTTCTGTCTGTACTGGCTCAAAAAAGATTCTTTCCTGCATCTGTGGACATATTGCTTGCTAATTGTCTTACTGCAGTCACGCCTCACTATCCTGTTGATTTGACTGCCATGGCAACCAGACAGCCAATCATATTCTGATGGCCCAATATCAAGCCTCCAGTTTTTGTCCCCATAAAGTGAAAGAAATTTCACTTTCTTAAAGCTAGCATCTGGAATAAGCACAACTACTGTGGCTGGTTAGGGGTACTTCAAGGTATCGAGATGGCAAAAACAATTTGTTTTCCCCTAATCTGGCAACACAAACCTCGCTGCTGGTCACAACTTGGGCACAAGAGTAGCAGGGTTTCCCGAATCCAGATTGCAGCTTTAATTTTTTAGCATTATGTGACTGATTATTTGATTTCTTTGTACGAGATCACTGCCAAGATAATCCAGAATTACGGTTTTACACCTAGATATATGATATGAATATATGATAAACAGAGTGTCAAACAGTTGGTGTGTATTCCCACCAGCAATCTTTCAACTCCAGACTTGGGTACATGTTATTACCCCTTGAAAACTTGAAGCTTTGGTTTTTACACAATTTATTTTCAAGTTGTTTCTCACACTGGGGCTTTGGAATATGTATGCACACCTTATGTTGATGATTTCTGAATGTCTAATCGTAACTTCCCGTTCCCGTACTTCTGAAGTTCTGTAACTTGTGTTGTGTGGGGAGGATATAACCAAAAACAAGCTAGATAATTCTATCCTCACATGTTGACAATCATAGCTTCCCACTGTAATGCAGTTTTGAAGTGATGTCACCCACTGCCCTTTTTTAAACTGCTGCTGAATGACCTGTACAAGTATCACAACACATGGCGGTAATGATTGCTCACTGCTGTGATGATGGGAAAATTCACACTTCCACTTATCAAGCCAGCCAGTGTCATAGGGTGAGAAGGTCTGTCACTAATGTGTCAACAAGTCTCTGTGCCAAGATTTTCAGTTGTATATTACTGTATTTATAACCATCATTTTCATTGTTTGTTGTTTAAGCTAATTCACCTGGCTGTGGAACAGACTGGGTTGGCCAGTGATAACTGACTGTTAACACACATGCCGAGGCCGCATGTGTGTCACACACACGCATAGATCGATAGCCAGTAAGGCACTCAAGTTGTGAGTTATTGAAATTCAAAGGAACTGTAATAGTGAATCTGTGCATGAAATGAAACCTAAGAAATACAAGGGGTCAAGGGTCATAGAATTGGACGGCATACCCCAGTTGAAAGTTGAACTCTGTTATGCATTGCCTGGCAAATGAGATGCATTGGAATTGGTCTTTTCTTTTGAGTGATTTGATGCCCAAGGAATGGCATTTATATTAGTATGAAAAGTTTATTTTTGTAAGAAAATGAAAAAAGGCATACATGTTTACAGTGGTTGAGTACCATGGTGATGATGCTGACTGTTCGTTCATTCAGTCATCCATTACATTTCTTGGTAGAATGAATCCTGTTACTTCTCGTTTTGTTGTTCTGTTGCAGTCCTGTCAGTTATCTCCTAATTGATTCTCTTAATTACTCCTCACAGCATGTTGACATGTTCAGTAATGTGTAAATACATGATTGGATCTACTTCCACTCAGATTTCCTTTAACAGATTATGTTTCAAAGACACAAGAAGCACAGACCCACTGAACCAGCGTGTCACCAAGCTGCCAGTGGAATTTCACTGGTGGTTTTCTCTTCCAATCATTGTTTCCCTTATGTCACCATGCAGCCACCTGGGACTCCGTTATGTAACACGCACATGTCCCTGCTCCCCTTCCTTGGTCAATCAATGAGGGATTACAGAATGTATGGGCAAATGCTACAATGTTTTACCAAAGCGTTGCTATTAGGTATGGTACATTGTATTCCTTAATCCTCATAGTGTGTTGTGAGAATATGTTTTGGCTGTAGCAGCTAGATCGTCATCCACACTACATTCTATGCATTATTGTGTTTATAAAGTAAGACGTTTTAATGTCTTAGTTTTTGACTGGGGTGTTTCACTGTGATGCACTATCTGCAGTTAATTTGCCCCGGAAAAGGCTTGACTGCTGCAAACACAACAATTTTCACACACATGCATTTAACTATTACTATATATATTGACCACTTGTACATGTAAGCTACCGTTTGTGACAGGTGCTATTGCTGAAATGTGTGGTAGCATTATGGAAGAATTCATGAATGTACATGTCATATATCTATTAGCCTATGTGACGGTTGTGTTTGGTTCGAAGATGCTATATAAAGCGCCTACTCTTTTCCTAGCATGGTTTACCTCTAGCTGTAAGTCCTTTGTGCGGTTGATATGGAGGTGGAGTAAGAATGTGATTCTTGCCCGTCCGTTTTAGATGGAGATACATTAGAAGTATCAGCCGGCCGGATCTCATGATTTTCAGTCCCACAGATGTTACAGCAGCTCACAGCTATAATTGGACAGCACTTAAGATCCCCAGAAACATCTAACAACATTGATTTATCTCACTCTCCTCATCTCTCTTACTTGTTCTCTTTCTCCCATACTCTGAATTTGTTGGTCTTTCTTCTGTCATCTTGTTTCCCTCTTTCATTTATACACACTCTGTCTCCATCTGACCATTTGTTTGGTTGGCATAGCGACAAGATAAACCGAAGCATCTTTTCTCATACCCTGATCATTAAATTCTGGCTGTACTGCATAATGGAACGTGTGTGAAGTTGGATCAAGGCCTTCCTGTTACACAGCAACTTTTAAATATTGACTTCACCTCCTGAAGGGTCGTCTTCTCAGTTCTGTCTGTTTACAGTGCGTGGGTCCAACAGTAACAACTCTCTTGTAGAAATGAAATATACAGGCTAAAACAGAATTCAAAATATTTTAATCATACAAGTGACTTGAGTGTACTTAATGTAATGACAGTCAATGTTACATCAGATTGTTGTCCTAGTGTACTTGCAATATTGTTTTATTATAGGTAGGTAATAGAGGCTATCCTCCTTTTCATGTCATTTCTTTTCGTTCTGTCTTGTCATATTTTCTTCATCTGGTTGTACAAGCCTTCCTAGAAAGCACTTTATCACTCCAGGGATTGGGGAACGGCTATACTGAATGACTTGAGAAAGTCATTTATGTACAGCTTTACAGAAAGAGGGCTACAGTATTGAACATGGCACATGACTTAATTGTTGCTTAATGTATAATGTGATCTCTTATCTATAACATTGGAAGGGGGGTATTTTACCAATATGTTGTATACTATACCCAGCAGAGTTAACAGCATTGCTATTTTGTAATATAGAAAAAAAGTGTAAATATGTTAAACGGTGTTGATATACTGTAATTTTCCTGTACCATGTTGCACGTGTAAGAGTGTCTATGATTGTGAGGTACAATAAATTTTATTCAGGTTTTTCCAACTTTGATAAAGCTGTTGGGTTTGCTTAAGCTCATTAAAAAGTGTTTTGCACCACATAGAGGACACTGGGAAAGAGCGTTATCATAGCATCATCATGATTTTTGAGTATGACTCATTGCGTCTCTATCAAGGGAACCAGAGCAAGTCATGAAATCTATTCAGGAAGCAGAGAAGCATTCCCCCCATCAGCTGCACATAGTTTTGACCTCATAGTTTATTAGGCTTTTCCCACGTTTTCCCCAGCCAGTACAGGGAGTGGAGGAGGCAGACCAGGTGCAGAGAAAACCACAGTCCTCACTAACAGCCTGCGCTCCATGTGTCATCAAGGCTGACTTTACATCGTTAAAGACCCACCCTACCTGCAGGGCAGCTGATGATGTACATAGGGTGTGCCGTTATATCCCATTCTTAAGCCATATATTTCAGTCATCTGTCACAAAATAGGTACTCATGCCACTTTATTTATTTTCACACGGGAAAACAGGGTCGACTCACCCTCTTGTATGGACTTTTTGTGAAGTAAGATAGATACATTATGCTGCTGGCACTTTGTGAACGAGGACTGGGCCTTGTTAGGATTTGGACTTATTTTAAGGTTCCCGTGGGTACCAGAGTAATTTTCCCATGGAAAGAATGGGACTACATTGCCATAACAATAGAGCATGTTGCTACCATGTGGAAATAATTAGAAGTACTGTAGGGTATTTCCTAACTGGGTAATTTTACTTGGTTTTCTACACTAGACAAGAGTAAATGAGCTTCAGTCAGTTGCGGATGGTATGCCATGGCAATGAATTTGCTTATGTCTTTATCAGAAATCAGTAGCATCTATGCAATAAGGATTAAGACTCTGATTCTTGTCAAAACATCTTAGAGTTAAGAAGATCAGGCTCTGATAAAGTCATCTATTACATTCCTAAGTTAGGGGAATGAATGTTAAGTGTACATTGCCCTCTATTGGGAAGATATTAACATTACTGTTCCATCTTTATTATGAACAACTTGTAGTTCTGTATTTGGCCAAAAGAGAGCACTGCAGTATGAATGATAAAACTCAGAGAAGTGTTATGCAATATGCATTTCTATCAAATCTAAAATGTGATTTAAACAAGTTCATGTTACAAGAGATTGAAATGTTTCTGTGTCCCTGTCTGTTCAATTCAAAAAAATTCAAAATAACTTTATTTAACCGTTAGGAACTTCATTTGTGTAAAAGCGTCAGTGCATACACAACACATATCCAGACAAACGACAAACACAGAGTAGACAACATACAAGTGCAGCTTAAAACAGTTAAGATGTCCGCCATAGGGTTAAGTGTGCTTAACAATGTCCATAGATAAATAGTAATAAAGCACCCAAGCTAGCTCAGGCATTAATGAGTCTAATGGAAGTAGGCACAAAGCTTGACATGGCCCGTTTGGTCTTGAATGGGAGTGACCTGTATCTGCGGCCTGAGGGTAGGTGGCTGTATTGGTTGTGTAGTGTGTGTGTGATATCCGAGGCTATTTGTAGTCCTTTCATTTTAGACCGTCTGCTGTAGATGCTGCTTAGTGGTACTTGGTCCAGTCCAATGATTTTGCTGATCATTCTGATGATTTTATTGAGAGGATTACGGTGGATGTTACTCAAAGCACCAAACCAGGCTGTTATGTTGAAGGTGATGATGGATTCAATGAAGCACCTGTAGAAACCTAGTAGAACTGATCACTGGACCTGGAGTTTACGGAGTTTCCTCAGAAAGAAGAGGCGGTGCTGACATTTGGAGAAGATGATTTCACTGTTAGGTTTGAAGGTGAGTTTGTGGTCAGTTGTGGTGCCGAGGTATTTGTATGCCTCCACTCTCTCTATGGCCTGGCCATTGACCTCCAGTGTAGGGATGGTGGACTGTCCATGACGGAAATCAATGACCAGCTCCTTGGTCTTGGAGGCATTGAGGTCAAGGCAATTCCCCTTACACCACTCTGAGAATGTGTCCATCTCAGTTTGGAGCTGCTCTTCAGACTTAGTGGTATCCACAATGACTGAGTCATCAGAGTATTTGAAGTAGATTATTTCTGGGTCTGAGCTCCTGCAGTTATCAGTGTACAGAGTGAAGAGCACAGGTGAAATTACAGAGCCCTGTGGGGCTCCAGTGGAGATGGTTCGAGTAGAGCTGAGCTGACCGTTGATTCTGACCACTTGGTGTCTCCCTGTCAGAAATGAAAGGACCCAGAGGATCAGATGTGAATTGACATCCATTTGGAGCAGTTTTTGTCCCATCAGGTGGGGTTGCACTGTGTTAAAGGTGCTTGAGAAGTCCACAAGGACCATTCTGACATATGCCTTGGGCTTCTCAAGGTGGGTATAAGCACCGTGCAGCAGTGTCAGAACAGCATTATCAACCCCCTATGTTGTTTATATGCAAACTGGAGAGGGTCAGTGTGCACGCCTACTTCCCTCTGTAACTGGGAAAGAACAAGCCTCTCAAAGCTTTTCATTACCAGGGATGTTAAGGCTACGGGTCAGTGGTCATTATCACAGGTGGGGTTGTTTTTCTTGGGTACTGGACAAATAATAGAGGATTTCCATATTGTAGGGATTGAGTGTTCTGCCAGAAGAGCTTGCAGAAAACACCGGACAGTTGACTGCAGCAGGCCTTCAGCAGGTGGCCACAGATCTGGTCAGGCCCAGGTGCTTTGTTTGGGTTTATCCTCTTCAGGGTGAGTTCTACCTCCCCAGGCTGCAGTTCCAGGTTTGCAGTGGTGAATGACATGGTAGCCAGGTCAGATATTAGCTCCTCCCTCCAGTGTGAAGTTGTGCTGGTCAAACCTGCAGTAGAAGTTGTTCAAGTCCTTTGCCATGTTGACACAGTCCTTTGCCTCAGATCTGGGTATGGTTAGATTATTAGGGAGGCCAGCCAGTGTTTTAACGCCTCGCCAGGCATCCCTGGCTTTGCCTTCCCGGTAGAGCTTCTCAACTTTCTCCTTGTACACTCTCTTGGCCTCTTTTATTTGTTTTTTTCAACTTGTTCTGAATGAGTTTGGACTCAGTTCTGTTTCCTGAGATAAATGCTATTTTCTTTTCGTTGAGTGTGACTTTCAGAGCTTTTGTGATCCAGGGCTTATTGTTAGAAAATACTTGGCCGATTTTGTGGGGACTATCTCCTCTGTCTGTCTGTCTGTCTGTCTGTCTAAGTTCATGTCATTTTGTGGTGTGGCAGTGATGCAGAAGTGTCTAAGCAGCAGAGCAAAGCAGGCAAGCTATGAATAGATCCTGTGTTTCTGACAAACGGATATCACCCACTTGTACCATAATACTAAACCCTAATGTTCAACTATAAATAGTCAGTAGGCCAGTATGGACTTAATTAATACCTTTTCCATGACATGACCTGATAGCACTGTGCAAAATGTGTTCTAAACACAAGTTGGAATACTAAACACAAGTGTGAATAATTAGACACTCTTTGTGTGACGATCAGAAATGTTGGCTGGGGAGAAAGGATTATTTGGTAAAACTAATAATAATAATAATTATAATTTTAAAAAAAAACAAGAAATGTGAACACACAACACACAGTCATAGACAGCATGGTAAAATAAAAGGGAAACACTTAGAAACAATACCATTTGGGAAAATTTTGTAAATACCAGTGCTGTGCATATGATGTCATGTCACAGCTCTTACTCATTTCTAGCCAAAAGTCTATGAAACTCAACAATACAGAAGTACTTCTACAGTTCCTTTGAAAACACAGGTACACTGAATGTTTTACTTTCTTTTGGCAGTATAGGACATTTAAAAACATTATCTTTTTTTTTTTTTAAACCTAATTGACCTTGTAACTGAGCAATAGCATAAGCCCAAGCCCCCAACTAGGTCAATTACTTGTTGTAGCATGGTGGCACTCTGAGCTGCTGCAGTCTAAGTGTCAACTAAAGGTTACTGAGATGTTGGCAAATGGAAATGAGTCAGTGTGATACATCTCAGCAAACATGTAACCTCCAGAGAGTTGGATTTGAATTGATTTAACCCACCAATGTTCTCATCAACAATCCTGCTGCTGAATACCTGTAGGTAGGCCTATGCTTTTTAATTTGGTGTGAACCTAGCAAACAGCCTATTTCAAGAGCTATGTGCTGTATGAGAAGCTTTTCATGTTCGACAGTTCTGAATAAAGGATCTGTGTTTACAAATGATTGCTTGTTCATGTTATTAGCAATCTGTTGGTCCAAGAAAATAGCGCTGTGTGCATTCTATGCTGTGTAGATTTTTAAAGGTCGCCTTTATGGAACAAACATCTAACTCAGCTTTAAAGGCCACAGTCATGGAACATATTTCTGTCTCAGCTTTCATTCATGGTTGCTAATGAGGCCGCTTATCTTTCTCAAAAAAAAAAAAAAAAAAGCAAATCAAATATCTTTTTCAGAGCAAAACATTTCTGAGAAAAGAAACTCACATCATCTTAGTCTTAGAACAAGCTGTGTGTGTTTTGCCTTCAGGAGGAGAAAAACACAATTCCATAAAATGAAAAACAACAACCCACAGTTCTTCTTCCCTTTTTTAAAGGCAGAACTGCGTGTAAAATGGGGATGTGATTCAGGAACTAAGTAATGGAACAGACTGTTCTAGACATGGGAGGCTGCTGGTCTCAGCCAGGGAGGGAGGAGAGGGAACGGTAGCACCCTTGCCTAGTTAAATAAGACTGTTGTAGTATTATTATTAGTTATCACCATATCAGATGGCAGCATGCTCAGAGCTTCCAACACAGAGTAGATGGAAAAGCATGAAATCTTCCATCCCGGATACCAAGGAAGAAGATATAATAAAATACAGTTTACAAGTAGAGCAAGATCTTGTTTTATACAAAGGGGGATGAAAATCCCAAAAACCCTAACAAATCACTATAACTATAATATCCCTGTAGGTAGGGACTTGTGGTTTTTGTTTGTATCCTTCTAAAAGTTATTGCAGCTTTACTGTAGTTCTCTTTTGTAAGGGGAAAGTTTGAAATAGGCCTGGAGAGAGAGAGAGAGAGAGAGAGAGAGAGAGAGAGAGATGAGATTTTTATGTTGTGTAACCCCCCCCCCCCCCTAGCCTCTGTGTGATGAGTACTTGTTTGTACAGGTTGACATTTTGACATTAGGGACAGACACACACACACACACACACGATTAATTTGTGGAATCCATATTCGGACTGTATGAGAAGGTGGAGCGCACTGTAAGACTTCACTACTCACATGCGACCCTCCACCAGCAGCAGCACCGTCTGTACGACAACAACACACCGACAGCCGCTGTGGAGGGAGACGTGTAGGTGTCAGCCCTGCAGGTGTGAAACCTCTTCACTCCGTGTGGTTCACTGGAGGGGAAAGTTTGTAAACAACCACACGAAAGCTCGAGCGTTGTCATTGTAGCTGCGGTAACCAAAATGAACAAACAACTCCCCCTCCCCTTCCTCCAGCCTGCACTGCTTCAAAATGTTACACTTTATACTTTTAATATTTCTATAATATTCCAATAGGGACTTTTGGTGTCCGTACTCATTAGACCTTTGTGGTATTTGCTATCTCCTATGGTATCACTATAATATTCTTGTAATAGCCTACTTCTACAGGATATTAGATCTATATATAGTCTATAGTTTTGCTGTGATATTTGTATAATCCAATAAAAATATTGCAGAATGACTATAGTTCCTTTCATCATGGAAACAGGCAGGATAAAGAAATGGGTTTGATCATTTTGATCAAACTTGATCGTGCTCATTTGAAAGACTCGATGGAAAATAAATATGTAGGCTATTTTGCATCATCAGTCGCACCAACTCACAACGTTTCCATCTTGCACAGGGTTACATAAGCATGTACAAAAATAAATTGTAGGCTACCTGCCTATCAAAAAATCCTTTATTTACGCTTCCCCCCTTATCTTCAGATAAGATAAATTAACATCAGTTTGATACACTATAATGCAGTCTACTAAAGCGGATAAACTCAAATAAAAGGTGGGGGTGAGTTTAGGTGGGTTTGCCCCCCACCACACGCTTTAAAACGTTTCATTCATGCTTTCTTTAAAGCTTCATCATGATGCCTCCACCTCCTGCCAGCTGACGTAGACATGTGGCCAGTCCGTGACGCGCTCGCTTAATTTGCGCGACTGTGCGGCAGCGGAGCTACGGCGGAGGACACACAGCTTGTTTGGTTACTATTGTGTGATCGGGGTTTGTTTCGGGTTAAAGTAGTGTTGTATGCTCAACTGAACATACGGACGACGTAACCGGGAGAGCATATAGATCGGTACGGTTGACTTATATCGGCTGTAGCGTGGCTTTTTCGTTACACAAACAAACGTCTCGGTATTGAATCGCACCTGCCACGGATCATGGACAACAAAGACTGATCCCGTTGCGCTGTGCAGCAGGACACCGACCCGGGCTGCCTACCTGCGAACCCAAATAAACTGATTCATTTGAAAGCCTTCGCTACAAATAAGAGGCTGGTGCGTAGCAGGTTTATGTGCGCATGTTTGGTGTTTGACAACCTTCGCAGGCCGATCCGCGCTTGGCAGGTTGGACCGTTTAATTTTAGCAACATCCACTTGCGCGTCGTCTTTTTCGCTTGGACATCATAGTGTACAGTAATTAAGGGACGAGAATCGTCCAGGAACATATCAGGCCTCCATCGGCGCTACAATAATAGGCCCGTAGCGCACAGCGTGTGTTTTAACTCGCGCTCCCTGCTGAACACAGTCACACATTCCAGCTGGACTCGTTTGATGGTCGCCGTCAACTGTCGTGCGTATTCAATGCGCCCTTAAACAAATTGACGAGAATATGTGGGTCAATCCCGAAGATGTGTTGCTGGCCGGTGCGTTATGGATAACAGAGAGAGCGAATCCCTATTTCATCCTCCAGAAACGGAAGGGCCACGGGGATGGAGGCGGAGGACTAGCGGGTGAGTCCCACCGTCTACTGCATGGCGGCATGGATGGATATACAGTATAATGCTGCCATACGCAGCTCAGGTCGTCTCCCTCCACAGTCGAGGTGATTTAGATTCAAAGATGAGTGATGATGATGAGGCGGCGGAGGGAGATGGATACTGACAGGGGGTTGAGTGACATTATGTCAAGATGATGGCACATGGGATAGTGACCATCAGAAAACACATGGGAGAATAGTGCGAGGGCTACATGATGAATCAGCGATCACTTTGGCTGATTCAGGTGGCCTTTTGTCTGAATGTGCCTTTAGGTGAAGTCCTCTTAAAGTTATTTTGTTTGCTGCTTGTATTGATTCATTCACAGTCTTGTGAGCCTGGTTTAAGGCAGGGTAAACCTTTGACCAGGATTGCTGACCCAGCCACAAAAGTACTTACAGTGGAAATGATTGATGGATATCCCAATTGATCCAAACTTCACATAATCAAATCAGCATTACATATCTACAGCCTGTTTGCAGAATTCCTCCAGAGATTAGGCCATACTATTGGATTCCCACATAAAACATGATAAGCTGGCTTGCATTCTGCAGAAAGACGAGGCTAACTCCTGCCTGCAAGGTAACCGAGGGGCACTAAAACATTAAAACAAAACAACAGCAGCTGTAGTACATGTGCAGCTGCTAATGGTTGTGGAATTGAGTCTCAACAACGATGCATATCCATCTAGGAGGGACCCGCGGTCTGTTGCTTGCTCATGCTGAATCATTCCTCTTCCTGTCTTACTCTCCTCCTCTCCTCCCTCTTCTTGCTTATTGCATCCAAAATGGGTCAAGCAGCAGGAGGTGCAGGTTAGGGAAATCAATGGCTCAGGATTACAGTTGGAGCCTACTGTTATATTTTCGCTCGGAATTGTCAGTGAGGTTTGTTTCATAAGTCTTGACCTGGATTCAGTCTGCCAGTGTTTTAAAATATCGAAAAACAGGTCTGGACAACTGCAATGTGACACTTCCTCAAGTTTAACAGATAAGATGCTGTGTTGAAAAGCTTTGAGGAAATAAAGGATTCATGCTTGTAGACGGCAAACATATCCATGAAAACCTCAACAGTTGTGATTGTTTGGGTCTTGATTATGACACTTATACCTGGCACGGCCGCTCATGTTTAGCATGCACTACATGCAGACAAACATCATAATCCTTAATCTTTTTTGTTTTTTGATTCACAGTAATTTCCACTGTTTGATGTTCACTGAGCATGATCCATCTATCAGTGAGTTATGAGTGGGAGTTCAGCAATGTCTCTGTTCCCTGCTGAGTATTCCTCACTGAGTGTCAATCAACTTCACTGATCATTGGCTTTAGCCACCAATAACTATGACACGAGTTTTCAGTCCCTGTCATTTAGGACCCGTCTGATTGACTAATAAAGGAATTAAGGTTGCATTATGGTTTTGGTGTTAAAACAGGAGATTTTAGACTGGAGGGATTAGCAAGCTTATAATGTTTCTATACTGGTTGCAAATATACTGTATCTATACTGTAGTTTATTGATTATTTGGTCCTTCTTGATACCAACAACTGAACATTAGCTCCACAGCCTTTGTTTCTCAGTCAGCGTCTCTGAGGATGTGACTGTAGCGACACAAAGTGTGCTGAGTGGTGCTAGGGGATGATGTCATTGTTATGTAAATGCTGAGCGGTCTTGTGCCGTGTGCCAGTTGGCACCGGGAACCTGGGGACACTGGCACTGTCCAGAAGCAGTTCTTCCAGCGGAGCAGCAGTACCAGCACGGGGGTTTATAGGAGGGCATTTAATGGGGCCAAGCTCAAATTAGCATATTTCACTCACTGGGGCTCAAGCTGTACAATTAAGCTAGTAGAGAGTCCATGAGGTGGGGTGAAAAAAATGGTAAATGTATGTTTGCATTGCTGGCACACAGCTCCACCAGAGCGCAACTTTTCTCTATTTGTATTTCTCGAGTGGTTACTTACTACCATCAGAGGCTGCTTGAACACAGATGGACAGCTGCAAAAATTTTTGTTATGCTGCTAGAGAGAAGCTGAGAAATGATCACGTTTGGAAAGGCTGAAGGATGTGATGTGCCACCCACACAGTTTTCATAAATGGAGGCAGTGTGTCCGCCCATAACAAACTCATACAGAAACCGCCTCTTCCACATCACTCTTCTGCTACCTCTGATTTTGTAGCCTCATTCATCTGAACGAAACCTATAGCAGATTCACCTGTGAGAAGGGCCTGGTCATCTCAAAGAAGAATCTAGTTTTCCTTTGAGACTTAACAGCTTTCAGGCTGACATTATAAATGTTGCTGTAGGTGCTCATGAATGGCAGAGCATATCGGTGTAGGGCTGCAACTAACGATTATTTTCATTGTCAATTAATCTGTTGATTATTTTCTCAATTAATCGATTAGTTGTTTGGTCTATAAAATGTCAAAAAATGGTGAAAAATGTCGATCAGTGTTTCCCAAAGCCCAAGATGACGTCCTCAAATGTCTTGTTTTGTCCACAACCCAAAGATATTCAGTTTACTGTCATAGAGTAAAGAAACTAGAAAATATTCACATTTAAGAAGCTGGAATCAGAGAATTTTGACTTATTTTTCTTAAAAAACTACTCAGACCGATTAATCGATCATCAAAATAGTTGGCAATTAATTTAATAGTTGACAACTAATCGATTAATCGTTGCAGCTCTATATCGGTGTAAAACTGTTACGCTTTCAAAGAGCAGTTGTGTAACTGACAGTCTGATTAATTTAAAACAGATCTATAACAATACTGTTTAGACTTAAGCAAGCTGCAAATAGACCTGCAGCCTAGGATGCTGTTCCTGTTCAGTTGTATGCACTGTGCTGTCATTTGCATTACCTGAAGTACTGAACCTGATAAGCTACCTGCATCTGTAGAGGACAATGGCAGTTATAGTCTTATCTTTCGCTATTTGCACAGATAAAAATACAGCTGTTGGTCCTGGTGTCCATTGTTGTCTTAAAGCGGACCTGAATAGGCATCAAGGTCTTGGATTTTAGAGAGGAAGCAAAATAAATGACAGTACTCAACAAAAGCTCTTTCCATCAGGCCCATCGTGGAATTTTTTATGACACCTCTTAAAACAATTGTGCCCACAACATTACACCTTTGTTGGAGTCATTGTGTAATATGACATTTCACAACTGGACTACATTTTTTTTCATAATGGATGCAGGCACATACATACTGACTTGACCCCGTTTCTAGGTCAATTGATATGAAGCACAAGTCATAAAGTAGAAAATAACTGTGCAGCGTCCTCATTGTAGGCTGCACAGTTATTTTCTACTTTTATGACTTGCGTTTGATGTTAGTTGACCTAGACAATTTGAGCATTGATGGGAAAGCAGCAAAATGCTCCATTTATGGATGCAGTGAAACATGAACCAAACAACACATGATGATGATCCGAGCTTGGATCAGGTTTCTGTTATCTGAAACGTTATTGATTTTTAAGTCTGGGGAAGATTATGGTCCTTTGTGTGCTCAGTGGAAACATCTCACACCAGTGACCGTCCCACAAGCAGTAAAGAGGATATAAACAAGAGAAAATTAGTTACATCGTTCTCATATGCTGTTGGGTTTCTTTCCTGTCTTCACAATGAAAAACACTAACGCTTCGGAGCAGGCAGTTTGTTGCTTTACAATAACAACAGGGAGCTCTGACTCTGGCCTAGTTTCTCAGATTTTAAGGAAGCACAAAGCATCACATGATATTATAGCTTGTTCTTTTTGGATAGAGATTGTTTGCTGCTGAGGTTTTCTCCTCTCTGCTACCCACCCACCCACAATAAATGAAACCATTTCTCATTACAGCAACTTGGTTTCTGGGCCCGTGTGTTTTCTTGGTTTGTTTTGGAGGTTGTGCACCTCACTCTTACAGTCTGTTGAAGGAATTGGTCAAAGTAAGTTCAAATGAGTGTATAGGAACACGCAGTCACATGGAATGAAGTGTGATGAGTTAACACTATGGCTTATGGAGGTCATGCGTGTCGTGTCGAGTCTGGGGCTGCCCCCTCTGGAGCATTTGCACATAAACAACAAAGCTCATGTTCAACCCAGGAGTCTGTCTCTCCAAGCCAGATTAGTGTGTTAGCGAGCTAATTTTGGGTTTATCCCTGGTTTTTTGGTCTCACCATGGTGGTTCCCTTCTCAGTGGGGTAGATCACCATGGTAACTTAGGCTGCAGCAGGTTATGTTCAGGCTATCGGATCCAAACATATAAATAAAACCCTGCCTCCTCACCAAACAGCTCTCTGGAAAAATGGCATCACCACTCCTAGACGATCGTTGGACTATGAAGGAAGCTTTTTTATTTTCCTGATTAGATCAGAGATATAATAAATGTTTGTAGCGTTTCCTTTTCCCACTCCGGTTATAAAAGAGGGCTTCTATCAAATAGGAGGTAGCTTACATTAGTTGACTGTATCAGTATGAATAATGAATGAGATTAACTGTTGCATATTAAAGGACCACTTGGCTGATTTTCAACCTTATCTCTATGTAATTGTCATACTATGACATGCCTTTTATACACCATTAGACTTGTCTATACTCTGTATCTTGTAGGAAGGCTCTATTCATCCCCCCATCCCCGATGCAGCAGAGGCAGAGCAGTAGCAAGAAAAATTCATTTTGGCCCCAAGACCTCAAATCATTCTCTTTACCAGATGAAACTGTGAGAAACCCTGATGAAGGATGAAGCCGCATCTCCTTTTGTATGTTTTTACTCTCCTTATTGGGCATGCCAAGATAATAAAGGCATTTTTAATATACAAGTAAGAGTGCACAATTCTCCCTTTTTTCCTGTTTAAAACTATGAGACTTTGAAACCAGGAAAACTAAAGCTATAGAGTTGCTTGCTGTTTCTGTTTGGCCGGTGGCTGCATCATCAGGTGTAGGATGTGGGGTGGTGAATAGAGCCGTTCTACAAGGTACAGAACGTATTGACAAGTGTAATGGAGATAAGGTTGAAAATCAGTGAAGCGGTCCTTTAAGTACACTGAAATTCTTACCTATGATTCCCGAGACTGATTGATGCAATATATATATATTGCACCTTTACCCCCATTCACCGCTGCCCCGGGGAACCTGAGGCCGACTCTATGAATAGGAAATCTTTTCACAGCCTCAATGTGTCACAATACTGCATCAAAGAAAAGTATGAACACTGTGACGGGGCAGCGATAAGCCATTTTACTCACGCATTCAAACTATCTGCCATTTACTTCCAGTCATCCTCTCCGGCCTTGGCGGCAGAAAGAAAGTGTTAGGCCTATTTTTCACTGTTATAATGGTTTTGTATTACTCATATGTATTCATTATAATAGTTTGCTCTTGAGAGAAGAGCACAAATGTTAGTAATCCATTTCCCATATTTTTCCCATATACAGTATATACATATACTGTATGTTTACAACCATTTTTATTGCTTCTTTTTATATTCTAGTGGTGTGCTTATATTCTATTTCCTTTTCCCAGCTGAATCATATTACTTTTTCCTACTGCAGCGACGTAATTCCCCCGCACTGATCAATAGTCTAATCTTATCTTAAATCTGCTGCTCTGGATCTGTCCATGTTGCATGTGTTCGCCCCTTTTTATGAGAACACACTCATAACTGGATTGTAAAATTCTGGGTTGATAGAGCCAGTTGATAACCAGCTTCATGAGACCAGTTAGCCAGGATTGACATTTTGGTTTTGGGAAGCCAACTATCGCAAAAATATACCCTGCCTATGTTGAACTTGATTCATGAGACCGGCCCCAGTATTATGTTTTGTTAGGGATAACGTGTTCAAAAGACAACAAAAGAAATCTCACATATAAACAAATGGCAAAGCTCTATTCAAAACATCTACAAAATGCAAGTTTTTCTTTCGTTCTCTCTGTTTTGGGTTGTCAATATAGTATCAGTCTGCGAAGAAGAAAAAAAACAGTGGATGTTAAGTGGTATCACACCCACCAGTGGTCTCCTTTCTTCACCCCTAGTTTCCTGTGTTAAACCTCAGCTCACACATCTATTACAGATGGTACCATTCCCATCCAATTTTACACTTTTTCATACATTTTTACCACAAAACTTCTGCAACAGGTCATCCAGTTTGCCATGTTACATTAGAAATGGTATGCCAATAAGTAATTCCTAAACATTTTGAGAAGAGGACTAATTGGCTGACACATTGTTGCAGTCACTGTGGTCAAGCTGTGAGCAACTGTTATCCACCCGGGGTGTTTGTGCTGCGGGGATGACTGTTTCAACCTTGTGATTTTCTGACATTAAAGAGGAAGCTGTTTTCACACTCACACAAGCAATTGTTTGTTTCTCACAAAGGGACCATAAGAAAGTGCCGGATCGCATTATCTCATTAGCTTCGGTGTGTTGGGACACTTGTAAATGGTAATGGGGCTAATGCATCTCGTTACAGACAGTTAACTCCAGTTGTTCTCTTTCTTTTTCTTCAGCCCTTTGAAAAGGTTTGCAAAAAAAGTGAATCTTGTATTTGTTTGCATAATGTTTCTGATGGCATGGATCTGTCATTTGGGCAGTAGTTGCTCACCAAAAAGGCAATCAGTGCCTTTGACATAACAATCACAATGCAATTGTACATGTTCATTTTATTGGCTACTTGGTTTAGCGCCTAAGCAGAGTGAGGCCAATATTGCAGTTATTAATGTTGCTTTCTTGACAGCGTAAGTGCGTGTTGTCTTGATCGTTCATCAGGACAAAATGGTGAGAGGGAGAGATTAGGAAGAATGAGAGAAGGAAAATAGAAGATATGTTGAGGAAGGGAGAGCGGGACACACAGGAGGAACGGAGATGACGAGAAGGCAGAAGGCAGACGAATAAAGCGAAGGATATGTCTTTGTATTCAGATGTCTTCCCAGATGTCCCAGAGATAACGTTGTACAAGCAGGTGAGGGAAGATCAGTCAGTCTGGATCCCACAGATTTACATCTCTCAATCTCTTTTTCTTTCCTAAGACAAAAAGATGTTCCCTGTCACAGTCTCCCTGTTGGCTTCACTTGCTAACTTGGTCTCCCTCTCTACCTCTCTATCCTCCTCCTCCTCATCCTCTCCCTCTCTCTCTGTGTGTGACTCACACTCGACTTGCCCTGATGAGCTGCCCACGAAAATATCCCATCTCCCATGGCAATTTAACCTTCAGTATACCTTCTCTGAACCAGGAAGAATATTCACAGCTGTGGAGGGTAGTTGTCACCAATTGGTTTATTTATAGTGCACCTTAGGGCTGCGCGATTGATCGGAAAAAAATATCACAATTGCCACACTGATTGCGGCAATTTCCAAGTCGCAAGAGGCTGCAATTATTCTGAGAGGGAAAGCTGTTTCAGACGGAGACAAGGATGTTATTGGACTGACTTCTTGTGAACACATTTAAAGTGCTAAAAAGAAGTCATGGAGAAAAAGCTGGGTCCACGTTTATTTCAAGGAATATTGCAATATTCAACAAAATAATCCCAATGATTTTTGGTCAGTATCACACAGCCCTAGTATAGCTTTACTCTGATGTCAGTCTAAAGGAGCAAAGGTCTGACTGGCTTGTTTTTCCACTGTATTAAATATCTGCCTCGTTTGTTGTTTACAGCAAAGATGTGTTTTGCTGTGAGGCAAGCAGCTGTGATGGGGAGAAATATTGGCGTCTGTTAAACCTTTTATGCATCATGTCTCTCCATTATTTCATTAGATTAGCCCAGTCACCCTCTGCTCAGGTGACTTTATCCTCTGTCACCTTCCCAGTCCATCAGTCAGTGCTGCGGCGGTGGATGTCTGTCTCCACTTATTGACTGGCTTCAAACTACAATACAGCACTGAGTTAGGTAGTATCTGCGCATTTCCTATCTAATCTCAATTAATCTCACCCAGACCGCCGATCTAACATGCCGCACATTCCAATTTCTCATCATTTTCACAGAAGCCTTTGAAGGAGTAAGCAAATGCGCTCAAAGCAAAGCACCAGGATGTTTTTCATATAGCAGACTCAGATCTTAAACCGTAAGACCTTATTGGTTTTCCCCCTTCCTGAAGCATAACAAAATGGCCTCAAAAGGATTAATGCACTAAATTAATATGGCATCTCACATGGCCACTGATGGTTTGTTGTAAGGGCTTTGACAGAAGCTCCTATTGTCAGTTTTCCCAGTTGAACAAATTAATAGGGGGAAGAAGGATCCTTTATATATGATATAGATGCTTTATATAATCCTCAACAAGCTGACTGGGCTGCATCTCTTTTTATTCTTTATGAACAAGCACAATTGGTTCTTTATTCCATGAAGTATTTTTCCTACCCAGTTCCCAGTCTACCTCTTTAACCATTGGTTCTTTCCACAGGTTTGCTGGTGGGAACCCTGGATGTGGTGCTGGACTCCAGTGCTCGAGTGGCCCCATATAGGATCCTGTACCAGACGCCTGACTCCTTAGTTTACTGGATCATTGCTCATGGTACGTAAACTTAAACTCAAGTTCTGTCTCAAAAATCTGGCTCTCTTCTGCTCAGAACCTAGCTAATACACTGTAGTCTGCTTTGTGAATCTTTCTGGATTCAATTCAAGTGCTTTTAAAATCTGTACAGCTGTCTTCAGAGATAGGGGATAAGGCTTGTTTTAGGAAAGGACCCCCCTGTTTTTTTTTTACACCCTGCGAATCCCACCCCCACCCCCACCCACCACGTAACACCTCACATCCTGCCTTTTCCCATGTTAGCTGCCAAATGCCAAGCATTACATCATGCCCCAATGCTTTTAAAGGGCAAGATTACAGAAATGGTTGCAGGAATCGATGCTCAAATATGAGTGGCCGTCATGTCTTTCAGCTAATTAGGTGAAGAGGTTCCATTATGATTTCATGTCATCTGCTGGTTTTCTGCCGTAAGGTGATCTGCAGATTCTATCTATAGACCGTATGCAAACCTCCATTTGTGTTATCTCCAGTGCTTACATGTTGGTAGACAGTCTGTGGCAGTAATTTATGCAAATTAACAGCCAGATAACTCAAGACTGATTGGAAGCAGCTAATTTATTTGCACATTCATCTATACTGTGCCTCACCTCCATCACAATAAATGTAGGTTTTTTTGAACGTGTTTTTAAATGGACATGTACACTATCTTGTAGGATATACTGTGTTATTTGCATGCTATATTTTGCATGGATATGGATACTCGCATGTGGGATGTCTGGAGCAATCACACACAACATGCACGTTTTGGTAAGGCATATAATTTATTCAGGATGATGTTTCATAAGATTATGGAATGAGTAATGGTGGGAACAAACACACTGCTGTAATCAACTGCGGTTTCTCTTTTAATGGAGACATTGTTGAGACACCTGACATTGTTGAGACACTGGCAAAGATGATTTGTGTTGTTTTGTGTATTTAATTCAGTGCTTCTCTACTAAATGTGACTACCGAATGAACAAAAAAGATTGTTTGTTGTGTGCCTTTCACTGTCTGAAATGGAGGCCCACAAAAGACTAGCCTGGCCTTGAAATGGCAACGGCTCCTTTCTTCCCTCCCTCCCTCACTCCCTCTCTCCCTCCCTCCCTCCCTCCCTCTCCACCCCTCCCAGTTCTTCCATCCTCAGCCCAGAGATAGCAGGAGAGATGGAGTCGTCTGGCAGGCATGGCTAATGCAGTAGATGTGCACTATAGGGCTGTTTGCAGGAGAAATTGTTGGAGGATGATGGCTCACAGCAGAAGCCATTACTGCAATGGGTTTCTCCTGTGGCAGAATCGTTCTGCCCAGTGTTCACCTACACTCACTGCTAACAACTAACAAAATGATCAGTTTAGTGTTACCATTTGAACATGCAATGCAAAAGATGTGATTCCTTTTTTCTCTTTTCTTTTTTTCTTCTCAAGTGAACAGATGCTTTTGCCATCACATTAGCTTGATCCTGGGTCCTCCCTACTCATGTTGCTAGCCTGCTACCCACAATTCAACAAAATGAGAAAAATGAGATATCTCAATATCTCATTAAGAAAAAATATGTTGTCCGAACATATCGTCACTTTTATCCACATAGTTCTATAAAATATCTAGATGATGATTGTAATGTGGCCTATACCTAAAACATTTCATGCTCCTTCAACATTACCTTGTGAACCCAGTGTGAGGGTTCTTCTTCATCCCCTGATTGCCCTCTCTTGACTCTCTCCATCTCTCTGCCTCCTCCTCCTCCTGCAGGAACGTCCCGTAAAGAGATCACAGAGCATTGGGAGTGGCTGGAACATAACCTGCTGCAGACTCTCTCCATCTTTGAGAATGAGAATGACATTACTACTTTTGTCAAGGGAAAGGTCCAGGTAACTGCTCATTCTCTGCAGTCAAAAGTGTAGTTTTATGTTTGGATTTGAAATTTTGAAAATTTCCTGTGCCAAGTTCTAGCTCGAGTCAGGTCATTGCAGTTAATTTGATATACAGATGGAAATGACTAGTGTAGTGATTTTGTATTTCTTGGAAGACAGACATTGAAATGGTTTCCTTGATTTCTTTAAGAAATATTTAGATAATATTTATATTGTAGCAGAATACTAAAGATGAATATTTTACAGTGTGGAGTTTCAAACTGTGGCTATTAGTTTAAAATGTCAGTCAAAATGTACATGCACCCCCTCATTCTGTCTCTGTCTCTGGCCTCCGCAGGGCATCATCGCAGAATACAACAAGAACCATGACGTCAAAGAGGACGACGACACGGACAAGTTCAAGGAGGCCATCGCTAAGTTCCGCAAGCTGTTCGGCATGCCGGAGGAGGAGAAGCTGGTCAACTATTACTCCTGCAGCTACTGGAAGGGCAAGGTGCCCCGGCAGGGCTGGCTCTACCTCAGCATCAACCACCTCTGCTTCTACTCCTACCTGCTGGGGAAAGAGGGTAGGACACACACTCGCTCAATGTACTGCACACTAGGGATGGGACGATGTGCTTCTTTCACGATACGATTCGATACACGATACGTGGTTCACGATTCGATACAACCACAATGAGATGTAATAAATAAAAGTTCAATGACAAGGAAGTATGACTGTGCAGAGTTGTGTTTATTTCTGAGCCACAAATCTTTCTAGTGATGGCATTGGCTTGCTAGAATGTAAACAACAGTTGAAAAAGTGCAAATAATATAATTTCGATGTAGAAATTGTGACAGGCAAACCATCTCATTTGTGATTACTACAGCAGAATAAAATGTAGTTATTATTGCAATTCATTTTTCTGCCCCACGATACGTATTGTTTGTTTATTTGATAAGCAAAAATAATGCACAGCCATCAGTCATGCGTTTATTAAAATCATCGAGGATGAATGAATGCATTTTCGATATATCATCCCATCCCACTGCACACACATACAAATCTATGTGTGTCTGCCTCCTGATATCTGTATTTATCTATATATCTTTTTTATTGATAAATCTTTCTTAATCTCTCTGTGTCTGTCTCTCAGCCAAACTGGTGGTGCGCTGGGCGGATATCACCCAACTGGAGAAGAGCGCCACGCTGCTGCTGCCTGACGCGATCAAGGTGAGCACGCGCACCAACGAGCACGTCTTCTCCGTCTTCCTCAACATCAACGAGACCTTCAAGCTGGCAGAGCAGCTGGCCAACATTGCTATGCGGCAGCTCTTGGACAACAAAGGCTTTGAACAGGACCGCTCGCTGCCCAAGCTCAAGAGGAAGTCGCCCAAGAAGGTGTCGGCGCTCAAGAGGTAAAGATTGATGCTTCACCAAGTGGGAACACTCATCAGTAACAAATGCTGTTTATGCATTTTTTATGGCCTGCGGTAGATTGAACATTAATATGGAATAGCAGGCTGAGTAGTTGGTAATCTGCACCTTAAGGACATTCGGTTGAAAGTCTAAAACGGTGACGCAAGTTTGGGTTTTACAATTTAATTGCATGTCAGTTGTACCTAATAACATTTTTAAATACAAAGGTGCTGTTGTTTGAACTCTGCAGAGTAGCTGTCAGCCAAGCCAATAAAAATGGCCTTGAGATCCCAGTTTTGTTTCTTCAACACATTTTATGTAAATGTTTTAGCTTCACTGCAATATTATATCATTCCTTGCAGGGTTATATAATATTTACTCATACCCCTGCATACCACTTTACTATACAGTGTATTATTTTGTAGTTTTCTTCTGGATAACAGCATGCTTGCCTTATAAGAGTTATATCTATGATAATATACAGTGACTATTTGTGTCTCATACCCAGCTGTTGCAGTATATTTGCATGTTTTTGCTGCTGCTTATTAACCAACGGTCTGCATCTGAAATCGCTCTGTGCTTTACGTGTTTCAGGGATCTGGATGCACGAGCTAAGAGTGAGCGCTACCGGGCGCTGTTCCGTCTGCCCAAAGATGAGAAACTGGACGGGCACACGGACTGCACCCTGTGGACCCCCTTCAACAAGATGCACATCCTGGGACAGATGTTTGTTTCCACCAACTACATCTGCTTCACCAGCAAGGAAGAGACCCTGTGTAGCCTCATCATTCCCCTACGTGAGGTGGGCTGTCCTGTCTGTCTGTCTGTCTGTCTGTCTGTCCGTCTATTAACATCTTGCAAGAAAGTGGTTTTGAAACATAATTCAGTATTGATTAGAAAATAGATGCAGGCTTGCCTCTGTCTTTAACATTGACGAAAGACTGTAATAATAATAATAATAATAATAAAATGGATTTGTGAGAGAGTGAGCTTTTACTTGAAGGAGCTAGGAAGCAGCGTAACTGCGTTGTCAGGTAGGGGATTGTCACTGACCATCTGCTCTAGAAACACACACACACACACACACACACACACACACACACACACACACACTATGACACTTTTGTCCATCTTAAATTCAGTCATTGGAATAGGAATAGTTCTGTCTTCCTTTTATATTTAGCTGCTTAGCAAAAACATACTGCTGAGAGGTGGTTTGAAATTATAGCCTGTTAGTATGGTCTTCATTATAAATGAGAATTTCAAATGAGTAGTCACTATAGACATACTTATAGTGTAATTCACAAAGAAAATTTGAAGATGGATATTGCTTGTTATGTATCCCTTTATGGTGACTGACATTGTGAATGTCTTCCAGGTGACCATCGTGGAGAAGGCCGACAGCTCCAATGTGCTGCCCAGCCCGCTTTCCATAAGCACCAAGAACCGCATGACCTTCCTGTTCGCGAACCTCAAAGACCGAGACTTCCTGGTCCAGAGGATCTCTGACTTCCTGCAGCAGACCACTTCCAAGATCTACCTGGAGAGAGAGCTGACCGGCAGCCTCAACAGCTCGGACGATGAGGTGAGACCGGTTCAGTGCGTGTCTAAGATTAGTGTAGAAAAGGCGTAGTTTTCAGGAAAGGCATGGTTTTCTCTATTGCATAATTCATTGTGAGTCAGTGTACAAGGTCTAGAAATTAATTGTATGGTGATGGTACCTATGAAGATGGTGTTGTGTCCCCTCCAGGTGTATTCTCAGCCGGGGTCCCTGCTCTCCAGCAGCCCCCAGCGCAGCCTGGGCTCAGAGAGCGAGCGTCAGTTCAACCTCAACGACAACAGCGTGCCCACTGCCACGCAGGCCCTCATGACCATGTACCGCCGCCGCTCGCCCGAGGAGTTCAACCCCAAACTGGTGAGTTAAATGCACTTTGTCCGGTGTGGTCGCTAACATTTAACCTCATCAAGCACGGCACGGCACATGAAGTGAGGCCTTGTCTCATAATGTTATGATCTATTCTGCGTAAAGGTTAAACCCTGACATTTTGAGTCTTGGTTTGTTATTTTTCTTCACCACGCACTTGTCGCATTGTGGGGCAAGCTTGCGTATTTTTTTGCTCAGTTTCCCCAAAGTGGCTTACTGGCATTTCTAGCATTCTTCATATTGTGTGTGTGTGGGTGTATCCATGTGCAAGTGCTTTGATGATGATTTGAAGTGGCCCTATTGCACCGCATGTAAATTAATCTACATGGAGAGAATTATCGCTGCCAAAACTTGTTGAGATTTCATCCAAGACAACCTGTAACTAACAGCAGATTAGTCATCAGCCTCAATTCAGTGGGAGTCTGACCCTGCATATAAAACACTGCTGTGCTCTGTGGAGTGTGAGAAATCAGGGCATAAAAATAGAACATAGAAAATGGAGTTCAGTGGCTTGGTCCAAGCTGCTAATGTGGTATAGTTGCAGGAGGAATCTGTGTGCAAAAAAAAAAAGAGTTACTTGTACACAGAGCTATCTCATGAATATGTTTCTCTCCTCACTCAGGCTAAAGAGTTCCTGAAGGAGCAGGCGTGGAAGAACCACTTCACCGAGTACGGGCAGGGAGTGTGTATGTACCGCACCGAGAAGACCAAGGAGCTGGTCCTCAAGGGCATTCCTGAGAACATGAGAGGAGAGCTGTGGCTTCTCTTCTCCGGTGAGTGAACATAGGCACACTTATTCACATCACATACACTGCTGCATGTGTTTCAGCCATACAGTGTACCTATTGAGAATGCAGCCTGCTGTATATAGGGCCTGCTCACACTCAATCACAAACTGTAAACCCAACACTACACGATTCATACTGTAAATGCAGATGTACACTACCAAGCAAACGTCTGGAGTCACCTGACTGAATGTACTATGTTTTTCATTGTCTTAAAGCCATTTTGATCTAAAGGCTCATGCTTAAATGCTTGAAATTTAATTTGTTTCTTAGACAAATATAAATGGTGAAGTTGATGCCTATGTATGGATTACTTTCCAAAACCTTTGCCTTTCTATCAAGGCAAAGGAAGGTTACTTTAAAGAATCTAAAATATAAGATAGTTTTGATTTGTCTTTTTTGGTCACTGCAAAATTCCATTTGTGTTATTTCATAGTTTTGATGTATTTAGTATTATTATAAAATGTGGAAAAAGAATGAATACAAAAAAATGTGGTTTGTCCAAACTTTTGACTGGTAGTGTAATTTTACCAAAGTTGAAAAGTACAGTGAGTTTTTAATGGTTAACAAATGGTAGGACACTGATACTCAGAAATATTGATGAAATATTGATGTTACATTTAGTATGGATTTTCCAACACTAGTAAATACATGATTATATACTGTATACTCTATGTTTTCCATAAGTGCTGGAACATTGAATTATGAATATTGAGTCTAAATATTAGTATGGTTTTGCAGTATAAACTGAATGGAAAATCTCCATATAAGTGCAGTAGTTTGACCTTGGTAAGCTGGACTGTGCCTGTCTGCACTAATACTATAGCTATAAATTTGCCTTGAGCTTTCACTTGTATCAAGAAGTATGAGACTACACACAGGTGTAGGACTTTGGTTGAAGACGATGTGTGTACTACGAGACTATGTAGAGGACCCATAGGCTCTCATTCTGTAACATTATGCTGAATAGTCTGGTTATACACAAACCCCACTCCTTCCTGTTTACTTGTGCAGCCATGTGTCGCACACCAGCAGCAACTCATGCTCATGTACACCTGAGCAGAGCGGGGTTATAAACAGCTCCTCCCACTCTCCCTAGTGACCCACTTATGTCATCCTCGGCCAGTTGTCATGGTCACAGGGTGTTTACCTGAACCACACTCGCCTGCGCTTTCTGAAGTGAGAGTTTGTTTACACTCATACCTCCAACAAGAAACACATTCACCAGGTTAATTTGAAATATTCTGTTTTTGTCCAAGAGGCATGTCTACTGTTAGAACAAAGGGTGTAGAAACCGGTTCAGCAGGCGCCTGTCCTGGGGCATGGAGGTGTCAGAATATCTGTGTCAGAATATCTGTCACAGTTACAGCCCATTTATTACTGTCTACATCTAGTTTACATTACCCACAATCATTTTGAAATGCATGTTGTATGTAACAAATTTTTCTTTGTTTTTAAAATACAAACCTATTTTGAAATTTACTGCTGTCCAGGCTAACAAAGATGGCCTTAATAAAAAGACATAGATGTGTCAATAAAGTTTGTAGGCGACATGTTTTTAAGGGATTATTTCCAGAGACAGAGAGAGGCAGAGACTTCCATTTCGTCCTGTGGGTGTCAGGTCAGTGACAGGAAGCAGAGCTCAGCTTGGAATGAAATACACAATGTAATAACAATAAAATGGAAACTCTGACAAAACCAAATTAAGGCTTCATGTTTTCCGTGATGGATTATCTAGCTCAGGGAAATTTCCAAGCCTGTGTAAGTTGTTTTTCATACTGTACAAGAAAGAATGGCAGCACATGTCTTCTTCTGAAGGGAGGGAAAACAAGCCCTGACATCTCCAGCTATGCTGAGTGTGCACACACACCACCAAGAATAATTTAAAGGAGAGGGGCAACCTAGACAAAACAAACATAAAAAGCACTGGTATTATTCTTAAAACGTGATTTGTCCAGTTTCACATTACATATGTGGGGAGAGAAGCACACTCTTGCTGTAGATGGGTTCTTGATGAGATGAGACCATATTAAGTGTTTTTTTTTCCAAAATAAATAACCACCAACTGAAAAAACTAACACATGGTCTTACAAAGTGATTGATGGCACAAAATTCTAACAAATACTGTTTAATTGCTTTTTAAAGGATAGTAGAAGTAACTTAATTCCTTGGCTGATAAAATTGTTTGTTCCTCTGATAGACATTTGTTCCTCTGTATTTTAGAGATGCAAAAGGCTGTATATCCCATAACAGCCTTTTGGAATAGAACGCTTCATCTTATGTAAATTAATGTGGTTCATGTCAGCTGTTTCATGCTATGTATTATAGTAAGTGTCTTAGTGCATTTAACCCACACCATCACCAAGACTGTCGGCAGAGATCTTGTAGTGATTTGGGCGGCTCTTATAGAGATGTGGCTTTAAACATGCTGATGTCCTCAGGGGCGATCAATGAGATGGCCACCCACCCCGGCTACTACGAAGACCTGGTGGAGAAGTCCATGGGCAAGTACAACCTGGCCACAGAGGAAATCGAGAGGGACCTGCACCGCTCTCTGCCTGAGCACCCCGCCTTCCAGAACGAGATGGGCATCGCCGCCCTCCGCAGGGTCCTCACGGCCTACGCATTCAGAAACCCCAACATCGGATACTGTCAGGTACGCACGCATACACACACTCTTGTCTTGACCTTTGGATGAACTTTAAACAATGCTCATATTTTTTGTGCTGTCTGCTCTACTGGCCCCACCGCAGGCCATGAATATCGTGACATCGGTGTTGCTGCTCTACGCCAAAGAAGAGGAGGCGTTTTGGTTGCTGGTGGCGCTGTGTGAGAGGATGCTGCCTGATTACTACAACACCAGGGTCGTAGGTCAGTACATATGCGTGTGTTTGGTTGCAATTTCATTGGTTTCATGCCATTTTTATTCTAAATAAAGTTTGCACACCTGACAATTTCAGTCATGGGTGCTGGGAGAAAAAAAAGAGCCAGATGAATATATGAGGCTTCCGCACACCATCTACGTGCAAATCTTCATATATTTCCTCATATATTTATGCCCCATCATCCTCCTCCCCCCTCCCCAGGAGCGCTGGTGGACCAGGGCGTGTTCGAGGAGCTGGCGCGGGAATATGTCCCCCAGCTGTACGACTGCATGCAGGACCTCGGGGTCATCTCCACCATTTCGCTCTCCTGGTTCCTCACCCTATTCCTGTCCGTCATGCCCTTCGAGAGCGCCGTGGTGGTGGTGGACTGCTTCTTCTACGAGGGCATCAAGGTCATCTTTCAGCTGGCGCTCTCCGTGCTGCACGCCAACATCCACCAGCTGCTGGGCTGCAAGGACGACGGCGAGGCCATGACCGTCCTGGGCAGGTGAGGAGCGGGGAAAGGCACTCAACGTCTTTTGTCTTTGCTGTTTAACTTGCTTTCACTGTGGCAAGTAGTCTCTTTGGTCTGTCCCTTTCTCCTCCTTTTTTCATCACAAATGTTACACATCACCCCAAAACGATCCCACCATATTTCTCAGTCTGAAAATCTTCTTGCAGTTTTGGCCTAATTTTGGTGCCGTATCTTCAGTGACCCTTTGCTTCCTGGTTGTGTGTATTGTAGGTACTTGGACAGTGTGACCAATAAGGACAGCACCCTACCTCCCATCCCCCACCTCCACTCCCTGCTGACAGACAATGGGGAACCCCATCCAGAGGTCGACATCTTCAAGCTAGTCCGCAGTTCCTATGAGGTACAGTAGGTGTATATGTGCTCATACAACTACATCATGTCTACTTCCATGTTTTGGTCTTGTTTTGTGTCTTGAGACAGACTAGAGAACATGCAAACCTGATTTCAGGAAGTGTCTACTAATGGCATTTTGTAGACAAGATGTGAAAATATATAGTGTGCATGACAAAGCGGTGTTCGTTGAATGTTTGGTATTAAGAAAGATTTATACTTTATAAGAGTTATGAGTGGTCCTATAAGTCTGTGTGTCTTCCCATTCATCTGTCCATTTGTCATCCATTTTTTTTACATTTTCTGAAGAATACTGTCATACTGGGATTGTAATAACTATTTATGAAATATTAATTTAGTTAATTTGAATTGTTAGATTTGAATTTATCCTGTTGAGATGAATGTCCCCACAGCCTCACCCTCACATCACTGTGTACTGTAAATGTTTTTGTAATTTGTCTGTGAGTCCTCGTCGCTGTCTGTAGGCTGTTTCTGGTGATAACTTTATGATTTATAGCACAGTTTTGCTGACCCATTTTTCTCCCTCTCCCTTTGTATCAGAAATTTGGCTCCATCCGTGCAGATGTGATTGAACAGATGCGTTTCAAACAGAGACTGAGGGTCATCCAGACCATCGAGGATACCACCAAACGTAACGTGGTAAATACCTACTGCTGTCTTACTCTCAAGTCTTATAATCACAGACTTACTCTTTGTGCTTTTTTAAAAGGGCTGAACAATTTGTGCAGAACACTTTACAGTCAGTGCATAGACTCTAAAAGTCTCTCAGCTCAATATTCTGTTTTCCCTTCACGCTCTGTTAACCACTTTATGTTTTTAATCTTATTGTGGCTCAGGTCAGAACTATTGTAACAGAGACCGCCTTCAGCATTGATGAATTGGAGGAGCTCTATGTACTCTTCAAGGTGAGTGACAGCCAAGCCATTGTTGTTGTCGGCCTTTGCATCAGCATCTTCTCTCCCTTCTGGCAGCAGATCTCTATCCTTCCAGCTCCCACATACTGTCCTGCTGCCACAGTGAAACTGAAGTAAAGACAGGAACTCAAAGCGGCATTCGACCTCTACAGAGAGACAAAACCAAAGCCTTGTGATTAGTGCTGCAGCTATTCTCCTTTACCACACGCTATTCTTGTGGCGCTCTGTATTATCACATGGGAAAGATGAATTTGCCACTTTACTGATGGCACAATGTTCATAATGATTCAGATTATTCAAGCGTGAAATTGCTTTCCAAACAGCATATCGTGAGGTTGATGTACTTTACATAGATGACACAATGCAGCTATGCAAAAGGATATTGTTTACTTGTTAGGGCTTATGAACATCCATCTTTTTAAATTGTCCCGGAGGTCAAACTAGGCAAGAGGCAGTGCTGTAACTCTATCCTTGGGTTCCTCTACAGTTCTCACTGGTCCCTTCCCTCCTCAGGCGGAGCACCTGACCAGCTGCTACTGGGGCGGGAGCAGCAACCCTACGGAGCGCCACGACCCCAGCCTGCCCTACTTGGAGCAGTACCGCATCGATGTGGAGCAGTTCAAGGGCCTGTTCGTGCTGCTGTTCCCCTGGGCCAACGGAGCACACTCGGACCCGCTGGCCATGCGCTTCTTCCGTCTTCTCGACCAAAACGGAGACGCCCTCATCAACTTCCGCGAATTCATCAGTGGCCTGAGTAAGTAGGAAAGGGTTGTGCGTTCTTGTAAATATGTTTTTTGGCAGCAGTGGTTTGTAACTTAGCCAACATGGTCTGTTCAGTTGACAAATGAATGTTGTCATGCTGTGATGATCCTAATTTAAAGTATATTGCAGCTACGATGATGTATCACTGCTGTTGGTGTGTTGTAGGTGTTCTGTGCCACGGAGACCTCACCGAGAAACTGAAACTCCTGTACAAGATGCATGTTTTACCTGGTGAGTGTGTGTGTGTGTGGATGCAGTTCACCGGCGCTGGTGTCCGTGTCGGCAAGAGAAATGGAAAGTCAACTAGAGCGAACAATGTATTCCATTCCTGTATTCCACACTTGAGTGAAGTAGAGACAGGAGCAGTCTGCAGTGTGTGTGCGTGTGTGTTAGAGATAGAGAAAGAGATGGACAGAGAGATGGGAGAGGTTTTGGTGGAGCAGGGATTTATTAGCTGTAAAGAAAAGAGATGGCTCAGCGAAAAGTGTTAATAAGAGAGGAATGAGTTCCCTTTGTGCTCTTTGTCTCACTTCGGTGGGTAAATGGAGCAGCGGCACTACCACTAACTTCTGAGGATTCCCTTTGTCAGCATGTTTCTATAAGCGATAGGTGATGGAAAATACACCTAGTATTTAAACTCTATTTTAATTCTCAATCAAATTAACTTTTTGGTTCAGTGTTTATTATCTTTTTGATAGTCTGGAGACCCTATTGGCATAACTTCATGGCATTGTCAACTTGAGTAGAAACGTACTTGTTTGGTACAAGGTGATGGTAATCTAATTGATACGGAGAAAGTCAAAAGTCAAAATATAAATTTTCCAAAACTAAGTTGGTGAAGTCATTTAAATTTGAGATATTTGGATAAAATATGCTGATGGCAAGGAAAGGCTTATATTATCTTAGCCTTTAGGAATCAAGTTCAATCATGACAATCTCCCATTTTCCTTTCTACCAGAAATCACTCATGAGGCGGAAGAGCCTGACTCTGCCTTTGAGGCCACGCAGTACTTCTTTGAGGACATCACCCCAGAAACCTCTATCGGTAAGGACCGGGGATAATCAAACACTCAGCTGTTTAAATTTACATTTGCATGACAAATGGATCAGATTTGAATGCAGTAGTCATACATGTCTGAACCTCACTGAAACCACAGGCTGTCGGTCTCCTCCTTCCCCCTCAGGTCATGACTCAAAATGCAGAAGTGAGAAGGACGATGGCTTTGTCAGAGTTACATTTAAGACTGAAAAAGGTAAGAAACAAATAGTGACATTTATGATAAAACTGCATGTAGATTTCTTATACAATATATGTAGTATGTATCTTATCTGCCTAAAATGTTTGAGCTCATCTAATTGGAAAACATTTCTTGTGTGAAATTGCCAATAAACATCCTCTTTGTCTTCACACCATGCTAAGTTGGTAAAAACGTGGGTGTGATTTTCATGGACTTTACACTCTTGGTTATAAACTCAGTCATCCATTCAACCAAAGATCCTTCTTATAAATAAAGGGAAACCTTGTTGCCTCAATGATTTCTGTGAAAACCCACATGTTTGTTCATCTCCATGATGCTATCAGGATACTGTTGTGTAATATAATATACCTTATCAATTACTTTCCAAAACACTGACATTTATCTCGTCAAATTCAACCATCCATGTGTTGCACTGTACAGTATTATGGATTTGTATTTTCTATTGAAATGGGAAAAAATTATTTTCAGCTCTGAGTATTGCATATTAGAATAAAGTGCTGTTTCATCATCTCATTTCTTTCCTTTAATCACAATACAAAACAAGCAGAAATTGATTGTCTTCGTGCTGCATAAAAAGCATAAGCTAAATTAATTTGAGTTTGTGACTGAAGTGCTCCTTTGTGACTAACACTAAAACTGTAAACGTATTACAGTGAAGAAACTGCACACGCCTGATTACCGCCATTACCTGAAACTGTGGAACCAGGAGAGCAAGCCTAAGCTAGAAAACACAAAAGACCTTCCCAAACTGAATCAGGTAAGCCTCTGCCTGCTGTACCAGCCTATATATAGCTGTTCTAAGAAACTCACTGGGTACAGAGTATGGGCACCAGTGACCTTGTATACGTCTCTCTCCCTCAGAGCCAGTTCATTGAGCTGTGTAAGACACTCTACAGCATGTTCAGCGAAGATGTTGCAGAACAGGAGCTCTACCACGCCACAGCCACAGTCACCAGTTTGCTGCTGGAAATGGGAGAGGTGGGCAAGCTGTTCTCATGCCCCGGCAGCAAGGACCAGGACCACGAGGGTAAATTAGAGCCCAACCAACACATGCGTATGAGAGATGCAACAGATTCCAAAAACCCCCAGGAGGCCGGGCCTGAAGGGGCGTTCCAGCAGAGGGAGCAGGGAGACGCCTACGCCCCCGCCGGTCTGGAGGAGAGCGAGCCGAGGCCGTGTGGCACGGACAAAGACGAGGAGGAGTGCGAGCAGCTGCCACCTATGCAAGACATCAAGCTGGAGGACTCGTCTCCCAAAGACACAGGCACGTCGTCCGCCATGCTCATTTCGGACGACGAAACCAAAGATGACACGTCCATGTCGTCCTACTCGGTGCTCAGCGCAGGCTCCCATGAGCTGGATGAGAAGCTGCAGTGCGAGGACATCGCAGACGACACGGTGCTGGTGCGCAGCGACGGCAACGGGTCCAACGGCGAGAGAAGTACCCGGCCTCACGGCGGAGGGCCCCATGACAGAGGCGGGCTCCCTCACAGCACCAGTATTGATAAGGACTGGGCCATTACGTTTGAGCAGTTCCTGGCCTCCGTGCTCACTGAGCAGGCCCTGGTGCAGTACTTTGAGAAGCCGGTGGAGGTGGCCGCTCGCATCATTAATGCCAAGAATGTGCGTAAAGTAGGGCGCGCTCTACTGTCATCTAGTGACTATGAGATCTCGCTGTCTGGCTGAGGCCTCAAACAAAACTTCATACAAAGACTTCAACATAGGGATTCTGTGCATACAAAGACTTCTGTTCTCTTAGTGTGCTGTTTCAAACTGGAAACAGGATTATCAATCAGTCATTGGTGTAAAAACGTCTCAATGAGTTCTACAAGAGAATGACCTTCTTTGGAAAATTTAAATCTTATGTGTATGATAGTTGAATGAATGTGCACAAAAACTGCTCTTAGCAATGTATTTTACCAGATGTGAAAGACTTTTATTATTAGAATCACTAGATTCTGTCCATCCAAGAGGGAACGGGAAATTAATATAAAGGTTTTGCTCAAGTGAAATCAATGTGTACATGTAGTAGCTGTACTTTATAAGACATTATGCATAGGTGTTAATATTGTAATCTCTAGTACACTTAGGCTATGTAGATGTAAATGTCCACTGATTCAGTACAGTTCCAGACTGGGATATTGATAGTCTACTTAAGATCACCTAACATGATGTCTGGTTAACTATTGCTTCCTTACTTTACAGTTCGATTTGCTGCTAATCAAGAAATATTTTTGTTGTTTCTCTCACTGAATGACAATATGGGGAAAAAACAAGACAAAACGATGCTGTGAAAATTCAGTGGAAGACCACGCTGAGTTTTCATGTGGTAGCGTGTGAATTGACTATTCAGCTCAACATCTCTGTAAAGCAATATTTCACTTTGGTAGAACATATTCTCTTTTTCCACACACATACCATAATATGAGTTCCTGGACTGATAAGGTTCCCCGGAGATCTGTAGTCCCAATAAATGTTCGAGAAGTCAAAGGGAGGTGTGTGTGCTGAGAAATGAAAATGTCACACTAAAAAGAAATACTGTTTTATGGAGCACCTGCACTTTCTTTACTATCCGGAAAACGTTTACAACATATGTGTTCCACTAATATGTATTCTGCTTGCCTTCTACCACGATAATGGTGTTATCCGCACTCCCAACTCAGAAGTTGGCTATTTTTTTTTTTTTTTTTGTTGTTTTAAACAAAACATGTTTTTACATTTTTTGCTCATTACATTTTTACATTGCTGTTTTTAAGTTGTTCTTATGTGAATGGTTTTGATTTTAAGTGTCCAGATGTACATGCTCTGGATTCAGACACATTGTGTACCAACTCATCTAATTAAAATTACTGTATGATTGATTCTATGCTGCACAGTACAATGCCTCCAGCCTTTTTCATTGTTTTGATCAGACTGAGTTCCACTTTGACCAAGTACAGTTATAGTAGAGTTTTACTCCCACCTGGTGGAGAAAATGGACTGCATTTATATAGCGCTTTTATCCAAAGCGCAAAAGGAGGAAGACATTTAGGCCACCAATCATTCATGCCCAAGCTACAGGATTTTAGCTGTCAGCCATGATGAAATGGGTGCAGAAATGGCATTGTTATATTAATTGCCTTTTTTTTTAAAGGCAGTTATCTATTAGGAGCCAAAAGCTAAATCACTGTTTACAGTTGTTTTATAGTTAAGATATGATGTGTGAAAATTATTTTCCCAGCCTTGCCTGAGAGTGAAGCAGTCATGACTTGATTCACAGTGTCAGAAGGTGGAACTGAGGTTTCTATCCTGGTCTATCCTGCAGCAACTAGAGTCATAAATAAGTTGTGAGCTTGGAATTATACGGTTTCTATCTGACTTCATGATCTTTGAATGTTGCTTTATGCTTGTGTGGTGTTAAAACCTTCTTTAATAGAAAATCATTTTTATAATTGTTTTATTTTACTGGCATATTGTGGTTTTATTGCTCTCATTTATTTTCTGTTGTATTGTCTCTGCTTTATTCTGTTCTATTTTTGTCTTATCTTTTAGTTTTTCCTTGTCTGATTATCTCTGTTTTACTTCCTTGTTTCTGTAAAGCACTTTGTAAATTTGTTTTGAGAAGAACCTTTTGGGGTTAAATATTTAAAAAGATAGAAAGTACATAACAGTTTTGCCTGCTGGTATGTCAAGTCTTAAATGCTCAGTATCTCAGAACTGCTCTCCACCCAGATAGAAACTTAATTCCAAGCTCACAAAGTGAGAGTGTAGTGTGAATCTAGTGAAGCTGGCAGTGTTAACACAGCAACGTGTGACTTAACAGATGACTGTGTTAAATCACAGTTACTCACAGTGCCTCTCCTTCTCTCTCTCTCTCTCGCTCTATGTGTGTGTGTGGGCCAAACACCCGGGGGGTGTGGCCAAGGTTGACCAATCACAGCTCTCTCTCAGAATTGGCCCTGCTGCCAGTTCAACATAGGGATTCTGTGCAAGCATCCCCTTCCAGACAGATGGCAAAGCTAGCAATGATTAATTTATCAGAAACAATGTGTGCTAAATAGACCAGGATGAATCAAGTGGTATTGATATCTCATTTTAACAAGTCCACTAGGTCGTCAGCCTCACTGTGTTTTAACCTTTCCACAGATTATATAACACGCAGATGAAAGCATCCTCCTATTCTTCATGATTGATTCTCTTGCCAAGTTTCACTATATCTCACACAAGTGGCTATAACACGGCCCTTTGTCCTTTTAATTATAACTGACTGGAATAGTAGAGAGGAAAACAGGATGAGGTTAAGAAGATTTCAAAGTCATGTCTCAGGCTATATGTACACGTGCTGAGTAGATTAAATATTAATTGTCTCAACCACAAGATCTCACTGTAATGGCTTTCATATTGTTTGAGTATCTCAGCTCTGTGGGTGGGTATTGGGGAATGGTATTACGCAATGGGGGACCAAAACAGCCGAGCTGTTGCGCGCTGTGACGCAAGGCTCTTCTTATCTGCTCCGAAATGAACTTCAGCCACTAGTTCACGTCACAACTCTCCCACCTGCTTTATCCCCCCACTATTTTCTTTTACCAGTGTCCGCTTTCACAAATACAGTATGTGAAAAGTGATGGCTGCCAATTAGAAATCATAACTGAACAGCAGTCACATTGTAATTGGCTGGAATCTACTATGTAGCACAGTGGGGCAGTGAAGTAATCACAGCTACTTATTTTAGCCACCATGTGTCCTGTAGTGACAGATGGTAGCTAAAGAAGAAATGGGCACACATGATAATACAACACAGCTCTAGTTTAGAGGTGAAAGGGCAACCTGATGTGAGGTTTGGCTATAAGGACGACTCAGGAGCCTGTCACTTAGCCAATCAGCTCTAACGCACGCTTACTGTCATTGGCTGAGAGCAAAGACTAACCTCCCACTAACCTATCTGATGGCACCGTATTATGACTGTTGCTGAGCGCAGACAGTTGGTGTAATGAAGTAAATAATTACTTTATTAAGTCCGTGCCAGACACAAAGCACAGGGGAAACCCACAGGTATTTCCAAAACCATACTTAATAAATTGAATGTGAATATGGGACTTATGTTGATTTATATTTGAAGGGATGAAAAAAACACATTCCAAACAATGATATTTTACAGGTGGTACCAAACTTTTGATTAAAAGATATTGAAGTTGCATTTGGGGAAAAACAAAAAAAAGGTTTTGTGCCCTTATGTTCATTTCAAGAATGATGAAGTTAAATAGTTGTTTTTCTCAAAAGTGTTTGTTGTGCAGTCCACTGTGAGCTAAATTGAACATTGACTTTCTGGGAGACAGTGGACTTTGATTTGACCCAAGCTCCTGTACACAGTAACGCCTCTCTGAGGATGTCATAAAAAAGTCAGCTAGAAATCATATAAATACAGAGCAGAAGAAGCATCTTTCCTCTCGCTGGAGTTGGGCCCTTTATGGATTACAATCTGGCTTGGATCAAAAGGAATCTTAAATTTTAGACAATGTAAGTGCATGTCTGTTTTATGTTTTTAATCATAAATCAATCTACACTTTGATTGTTAGGCAAATATAGCTGATAAGAGATATTATTATTCACTCAGCTCTCAATTTATACAGATTTATGAAAGCTTCACATATGAGTTTAATGTTTATATGGAGTTTTTTTTAACAGGTAGCACAACAGTGACACATATTGATTGTGTATGTGTGTGCATGTCTGTCTATAGTTTTCCCCCCAATTAGTAGGAAACATGGTGGGACTTAAACCCTCGGACGTTCCCCCTCCACTGGGGGTGAAGATGATGAGCGCTGGAGCAGCTGCCTGCATAGCTGACCTTATCACATTCCCTCTGGACACAGCTAAAGTCAGACTGCAGGTATCTGTTCAGTTCTGCTGACAAAAGAAGAAGAAAACCTTTGTTCATTAATCTCCGATATCACAGGACCTATTGGCTGATGGCTGCTTACTACATGTTTTCTCCATGTTCACAGTAATGCATTTGATAATATTTTGTCATGATGTTCTGTAGATACTCTATATATCTCTATAACTCTTTGGATATATACTACTTAGGAACACTGTCTGATGGTGGATAATGGTGTGCCATTTAGTCCTAAAGTTTTCCATGTTTGTCCTGTACTTAGTAAAGTTGTTCTTAGCCTTGATTACAATCTGTGACCCCCAGATTCAGGGAGAGAAGGCGGTGGAGGCGACCAAAAACATCCGCTACAGGGGGGTGTTTGGGACAATCAGCACCATGATCCGAACAGAAGGGCCCAGGTCTCTGTATAACGGGCTGATAGCCGGGCTACAGAGACAGTTGTGCTTCGCCTCCATCAGAATCGGCCTCTACGACAACGTCAAAAATTTCTACACCGGTGACAAAGAGAGTAAGTGGTTGCATTTACAGTACATGCACATGACAAGATCTTAACAATTGGAGCATTTCGCACACTGGAATATTGTTGGTGACGGGTGCATATGAAAAAACTGACAGCTTTATAGACTATTATGTACTGGTGTTCCCACTGTCATAAACATATGCCCTAAGATTTAAGATGCATGTATGAAGATAGATGATGTATGATTAAGAGATTTAATTGGAAATGAAGAAGACAGAGTGCAAGAGTCTTTTTCAAGTTTTAGAAAGGGTTTCCTGTGTTGAGACCCAGACAGGACATAATTCTCATTAATCTTTGTCTCCCCCCCCCTGCACCTCCCTTCAGACGCGGGTGTACTTATACGTATCCTGGCTGGCTGCACCACGGGGGCCATGGCTGTGTCCTTCGCTCAACCCACTGATGTGGTCAAGGTTCGATTCCAGGCCCAGGTGAACCTGGATGGGGTGGCTCGCCGCTATAATGGCACCATGCAGGCCTACAAACACATCTTCCAGAACGAGGGCTTACGCGGACTCTGGAAAGGTGCAGCATCTCATGGGTTTTGGATCAGAAGCATGTTTCCAAAGAAGCTATTCTCTGGGTATTAATAGCCATGTGCAAGACATTAAAAACAAAATGTTCTCTCAAGTTAACACAAGACCCATGATGTTCTTTGCCACTGTATATTTTAACTGATATATGGCAGATGCTATTCAGTGATAACTTTCAAAGCTTTACACCCTCACATGCTAATTGGTGGCAACGTTAAAGGTGTATTTAGAGGCATTAGTATCATATCAATTATTGTTATGTTTCCTGTTTAAACTCTTCAGGCACACTACCCAACATCACAAGAAACGCGCTGGTCAACTGCACAGAGCTGGTGACCTATGACCTTATCAAAGAGGCCATCCTTAGACACAACCTGATGTCGGGTGAGTGAGCGTGTACATGCATGTGTGCCTGCTCTAACACACACAGACACACACACACACAGACACACACACAATCCCAACAAGAGAGACAGCTGATTGGGCAGAATTCCACACACCCTCTCGCCCCTTTGACTCTTGTATCCACCGTAGCTGATAACAGAATACACGCTGGTACAGTACATGGTGTATTTTCTCAGCGGAGTGCTGTACTCAGTTAATACCACATTTATCTCAATGATTTATAATGCCCCATTCACACGATTACACAATCTGATACGGTTTTCTATACTGCTCAGCTAATAACAAAGGCCTTTTAGTTACTATCTCTTTAATGGCTTGATTCACAGTTTTATTAAATATCTTTTCAAATTCTTCCCCACAGACAATCTGCCTTGCCACTTTGTTTCTGCGTTTGGTGCTGGCTTCGTCACCACGGTGATCGCTTCCCCAGTGGACGTGGTGAAAACCCGGTACATGAACTCACCACCCGGCCAGTACAAGAGTGCTATCAACTGTGCCTGGACCATGTTGACCAAAGAGGGGCCGACGGCTTTCTACAAAGGGTAAAGCTCTTTCTGTCTTTCTTTGTCTTCATCTCTCGCGCACACACATTCACACAGTCTCTCTCTCACACACACAAAAAAGGCTTGATAAGCCGTTTACACTATGTAAAAGGGCAACAGTATGAAGAGAGAGAGATCATGGCCTCTAGTACTTGAACATGGGAAATGTAAAAATCCAAAATTATACCAAGACACACTTTTTGCAGTGAAAAATATTAAAAAGCCTTTACCACCAACGCATTTTTTCTTTTTATCTTCTCTTCTATAATGTTTAAGAATATTTTAAGTTATTCCACTATGCTGTGGGTAAAAATGTCAACTTTTAGAACTCAGTGTAATCTAACCAATCTCTTTTTTCATTGTTTTCCTTGCAGATTTGTGCCCTCATTTCTGAGGTTGGGATCATGGAATGTATGATGTTTGTGTCATTTGAGCAAATCAAGAGGGCCATGATGGTCACCAAGAAGAAGATGGAGACCAACTGAAATTCCTGTTTCAAACAAAAGTCGATTTGACTGGAATACCTCAGCCACATTGATTTCAGTTTTGTTCAACAATCTTCTTGTCCTGTGGTGAAAAAGAAGCAAATCCTTTGTTCAAAAAGGAATAATGGACAATCTACCTTATATGTAACTATATGTTGAACTGATACTACATAAAGAGAAATGTATTTCTCTTTTCATATTTATGATCTGGCATACAGAGCTCATTCCAAATATTGTGGGAGTGAATGATATGAACACCAGGTTGTTTTTACCCATTTGCACTTTAAGACCTGTACTTCCAAATCTGCCGATCCCAAATTTCAGGGCAGCTTCAGCAAGCGCACAATACACTGACATACAATGACCAAAAAATATGGGTGTCCCTACCAAAATGTAAAACAGCATATTTATGTAAGTCCTAAATATATTTGACATGTTTTACACAAACTGTGCTTGTTTTGCTTTGTTTGTTTTAGATAATCCCTCTTGCTCTCGCTTCCTCACACTCACATAAAAGCATCAAAATGTGTTTTTATTAACTTTGAGCAAGATGTGTTAGTTATTACAAATCCTCCTCAAAAGCAAATCACAACATAAAAATAAAAGGTAAAGAAGAAAGAAACTGAAATACCAGTCTTGGGTCACATACAAATATGTGAAATGGGGTGCAAGACAACCATTATGATTTCCACATCACCTATATTACAGAATACAGATGGCATTAATGGTATCAAAAACACATTAAAACATGCACAAATTTTAAGATAAGGGCACCACAATGGAGCATCAAAAAATGCAAATTATTCCCTATTTCAGTCATATATAGCCTTGGACTCTGGACATAAATATCAAATTCCTGAGCAGGACAATTGTGAGAACAAATAGGCATTGTTACATAAATACACACAAGACAGCTCAAAACAAGGTTACATAATATTCAAGCCTAGTTAACCACCAATTTTCAATAACGCTCATTCAACGCTCATTTTATTACTGTCCTTCAACTGCAACAATTTGGTTGCCTGCTTGCTGAAAATGCACAAACCCTTACAAAAAGAAAAAACACTAGAGCACCCCAAATCACTATTAATCCTCTGCAGCAGTTTTCATTTCCCCTTTATTTAGTACAGTTAACAACTGGAATGATCATTTCTGAGGTATAGGGTGGTACATTTGTGCTCTATTGTAAAACCCCTAACTATCACTGTGAAACTAAAAGATGACCAAACTATGGCTAATGGATTGCAAAAACAAATGAAAGAGGGTTTAGTTATTTGAATTTCTGAGGAACGCTTCAGTGGTCCGACCAGCTCCAGCATTGGTCAGACCATGCCTTCTTGGTTGCTCATACAAGATGAAAGTGGTCGGAGATTATTCCTGAATAAAGTTAGTTTTTAGGCTGGACAGTCAATGTGAGGGACACATTAGGGTCCTGTAGCTGTGCCTTGACTTTGCTGTGGAACTTCTCTCTGTAGTGATTGAACTGCATGATGCTTTCTGGCTCCTCTGACACCCAGAACTGATCAAATTCGTATGCCAGGTAACCTGCAGGGGGAACAAACATGGAGGTTTAAGGACTCTTTTCTAGAAGCACCAACCAACCACATTTCTCCTTCTCCTGCAATATTTACTCCTTGTTTGTCTTCTGAGGAAACAAACAAAACAACACACTTTCAACAGACCTGCAGATGCAAAGAATCAGAGGTATACAATAAAGAATAAAGTGATTTCTACTCACAGTATAGCTGATGAAAGTGTGGGAGCTCAGGTTTCCCCAGTATTGTATTGTAGAAATGGGGTTTCAAAGCGCCACTCTTCAAGAGGCTGTAGGCCATTTCTGTCAAGTTGATCCCAACTATGGCATATGAATATCTGAAATATGTACAGCTCAAATGAGTAGTATACTTGTGTAGTGTACAGTGTACCATGAGAACTGTGAAATATCTGTTTCAATAAAGTCTATGGTGATTAGATACAATTATTTGATGAAGACCAAATATATTACACATATTACTGAAAACAATATGCTGATGTCATATGTTTGATAGTCTCCTACCCTAGTTTGGGATGGTTTGCGTGGGACAACACCTGACGAGCCTCCTCTGTGTAGTTTTCACTGAAAAAACTGGAACAAATCAAAAACATTACAGTAAAATTATCATTCACTGTAAAGAAATTACACACTTCACATATGGTTTAATAGCCTAATTGCTGACAACCTGTACAAGCTTTATATCAACTTATATTAACTTTATAATTACATTTCTGAATGTTATTGTGCACTGATATGAATTAAATAATGTATAAAGATATTTTTATGAGAGATGGGGTGTGGAAAGGCTCCTGCTGCTCCTCATTTAACAATTTTCTGGCAAATCACAATTAATGGTCAGTATTGATATTATCTGTACTTCTTTGTAACTAATCTCTCATCATCTTCATTCAGAGACACTCACACAAGATTGATTAGGCCCAACATGCCCATTCCTCTGAAGTCAGTCTTGGGATCGTCTCCTTGGAATCCGATGTCTCCCCACTGTTTGGTTACCCTAGACTCCAGTTTGACTGCTGGCATCAGCAGGTCCCATAGCTGAGAGTACAAATACAACAAATATAGAGTTAGTAACTATCATTGCCACTGTATTGAAGATGGCTGAGGTGCACATAAGATGACTAATAATTTTATCTAAAGTAGTGGATAACATTTTGGGTTCACAATCAATCTATTACCCAAATCTAAATCATTTTATTGTACTGATTAACTAGATGGTTAACATGACTTTAAGCCAAATAACATTTCTTAATTTCACAAAAACTATACATGTGATTTCTCTTGATCTAGCGTAAACAGCTCTCAGTGTCCATCTTGTAGGTCATGTTTAATCATAAGCTATGTTTATGCTATTAAAGCCCCTGGAAAATAGCTTTCGATCAACTGTTATTTCACATCGTATTACAGGTGAGCGCCAAATTTCAAATCCATAAAGGCTTAAAGATGTACTGTAAAACATAACCCTCCAGCACCTGTTTTAGTAAGCGTGTGGTAGCTTCTTATACTCAGTTCTAAAGAAGGGTATCATGGCTAAACACCTTAACACCAACTTATTTAATAATGCATTTAATAATGTATGGACCCCGAAAAAGGAGCACAAACCTTCAAAAGCATGGCCTCATGTTCTACTTTCTCTGAGTTGAAGACTTCCTTTCTCAAGTCTTCCACAGATGTGTATAGGCACTTGTATCCTGTTATCTGTAATAGACAAAGGTGTAGGCTTTCCTTGAACCTAGAAAAGTAGGGAAATGAAACAAATAATTAATACAAACCATTCAAAATCACACATAACTGAATATGATTTGGAAATCAAGTAACTGGAGGTAATAAGCAACCTCTAGATAACAGTAATTTCAGATAAGAAGTAACTTTACTTGGGATCTTGCTGGGGTTTGACACTCTTTTCTTTCATGACTTGGTCCACACACTGCTCCAAATTATCCTTGCTGGTTTGCAAAGCATCTCTTAAAACCTACAGAGGAAGAAAGTAAGACAGGAGAGATGGAATGAGGGAAAACAAGGTGGTCAGAGCAAACTAAAGGGGGAAATGAAGGAGTGCATGGTTATAACTAGCTACTAGATAGAAAACCGACCCATTGGTCTTTATTGTAGTCTATGCTATCAAATAGCGAAGGTGAAAAGGCAATTCAAAGTCAACCTCAAAAGCTCTGAAAACGATGACCATGCACTTCTGTCACTGAATGGACTGTTTATCAGAAAATTATTACTTTATATATTATAAACTACAATCATAACTAATAAGTGGAGTCATCAGTTTATCCAAGATGGGTGAGTGTGGTGAAAGATAAAGCCTGATTGATTAAGATCACAGGATAGGCCTACACTGGAGTTCATAAAAGATAATGAATAGCTCCATCTCAGTAGTAGTAAAGTAACTAGTGTTTCCTTTGTATTAATCTAGTTTCCTGGAATGAAGTTGGGCCCCTGAACCAAGATTATCCCTACACCCCACATCTACAAAAAATCAAATCTACAGTAAACACTGGCAACAACTTCTTACCTTATTCTTTGATGCCTGGAGTGAGTATTCTATAATGGGACAAAACAGGTAGATAAGTACACCTTGCACAAACATTGGGAAAAGACATGGTAAGCAGCAGATCTAGGCCAGACTTGAGATGACTCACCTGCTTTTGTTGTCCTTGTTGCCCCTGGCTCGTACCCCAAGCATATTCTCTGCAGCTCACATTTCCCAGTTGCAAGTCTGATGACCCACTTCAGCCAGTATCTCAGGAAGGATGTGTAGAAATACTGCCAGATATACCCCAGCATTTTCTACAATGTGAGCAGTAATAAGACATCAGTCACTTGGTGGACTTCAGGCAGAACAACCAAGCCTTATAGCCTATTTTAGGCTATTCAATGCCTTTGGAAGCCCCTGGCTGGGCAGCACTTTTCATTGCCAATTATTTTAACATACACTTTGCATGTCTCCCTATTCTATGACTGTAAAGAAATGTCCTGGTAGCTACGAATCAGCAAACTACATGGCAATGAATTAACTGTAAGGTATCTTCAGTATATTCCTTTTAAACCTAGTTAGCTCGCCAACCTATGTGGTCAAAGCACAGAGAATATGCCACTATCATGACTATCATCTGTCTTAAATACATGCTGAACCCTAATGCACAGGACCATTCAAAAACAACTCATTGTTCCTATTGCGCACACAAATCTGATCATTGAGAAGAGATGATAAGATTAGTTTGTCTCGATCTACAGTATTTGTTAACGTTGGCTCGAATGACAATGGCCAATGCTCGGTGAAGCCAGACTGCTGTGAATTCAAAACCAACGTAATTAATAAGTGACTGAATGAACAGACTATCTGATCTGGTGTTAACAGTAACATACATGCAAACGACAGCCAGCATGCTAGCTAACGTAATAGTGAAGTTGGCGTTATCAAGGAAGGTAAATTTGGTTTCGGCTGTAGAAAATATTAGAGGGTTAAACAGCCAGGACAGTGGGATTGATAGCACAACGCTAACTCCAGACAAAAGCGCTCATTCAGCTACAGAAACCCTTCTCATACCGTCAGCTAACAGCTAACTGTTAGTTCAGTAGCGTTAGCCTGCTGGTTAGTAAATCGGCCGGTCACTCAAAGACAAACTCAAGTTAACTTAGGTTGCAAACTCCTAGCTAACATTTACGTTGTGAAGTTAGTACGTTAACTCACAGATGACTGTTTCAGTCAACTACACAGACAACAGGTTGTCATGATGTTAGCCTAGCTAGCTAGTGAGGTGACTAACCTTAGGTCGCTCACACCAATTTTTATTTACTTGCTAATATTTACCACGAACAAGTAGCTCAATTTAATCTGTGATTGTTACCCTCTATTCGCGGAGACACCGTTATCAGAGATGAAGATATAGCTAAAGTTAACTTAGCTAGCTACCGCGGTGTAATTGCGTTAGCAGCGTTTCTGTTGACAACAACCACTCATTCAATCTGTCTGGGTTACGTTCAGAAACACAGCTGCATTGGTATGTTAGAAAAGTCAACAACCGTACAGATGCAAGGGTTTTTCTTTAGGCTGCACACTTACATATAACTTTATATAGAGACTTATGCAAATGGTCTTTTTATGATTTAAAGTTTTCAAATTTCTGCAAAGAGAATTGGCTGTTACGCAGCAAGATAGTTAGGTGCAGCTAAATATGAACGCTGGCTAGCATGATGTCTTTGAACACAGCCCAGGTCAGCCTTTAATGTTGCTGCGGCGCTACCTACTGGTGAAAAATTTTAAAGGTGCCCAAACCTTACTTCGTGTTTTTTTGCAGCTGGAGTTCAGGAGACAACCTTTCATGCAAAATGATGTAGTTGATGCAGCTAGAAAACAGACCTAGGTCAGTGGAGTGATTTTCACATAACCCGCAATCTGATAATCGTTGTTGACATTTCAGCTCATGGGTTCCTGCCTGAGCATTTGCTTTCCCCAATTAAACCACAAGATGATGCCAGATTCACACTATAACTGCACCAAAACCCCTATGGACTGATGGACTGCACACTTAATCATGTCAATGACACACACACACACACACACACACACACACACACACACACACACACACACATTTTTACAATTTATTTATGTCCACATAGAAGAAAACGGTACAAGGACACAAATATTGCAGTAGAGTAGGCTACATTCACAAAATCATGGACCAGTGGCATAGGTCTTCACAATACAAAACATAGTAGGCTACTCGGTTCTCAGGGGTATAAGCAGTAGCGTCTCCGCCATATATGGCGGCTGCCAATAATGAGACAGCACAGTACACACACACACACACACACACACACACACACACACACACACACACACACACACACACACACACACACACACAGGGAGCAGGCTGTTCTTTATCGTTATAGATTATAGTTTTCAATGCCAACAGTGTCACATTCTCTAAATCGGCAGTACAGAAGCCCTCTCTCTGAAGCCAAAGGCTGTGACATCAACAAATCCGTACAACAAATCAAAGCCTATATTAAGTTGCTCTCCAATGGTGCACTCGACAGTAATTAAGGCATGGTGTAGCCTCTGAGAGAAGGGAAGAGGTCTGCCTGCTCACCTAATCACTCCCTTTGGGCTCTAAGGGCAGGAGGTCCATCCCATACAATTAGCCTACTGCATTCCTACAAGAGCTCCTGGATCAGACCTACATTTGAAGACTAAATCCTCAAAGTAACAATTTGTATCAGAACAACTGTCTCAGAGCTTGAGCAAGGGAAATATAGACATTTAAAGGCTGATGTTGACTCTGATAATCGAACTGGTTAGACCTGCACCGACACAACACATGATATTTTTTCCTCAAACACCATGGGAGAGATGAAAGTGAATCCCAGCTATTTAATTGAATGGATCAGATAGCAGATAAACCTCTGGATACAGTATATTGAAAATGCTGTATCTTGGAGTTAGCAGAGCTTTGGGCCGTAATGAGACTGTTCTGTGTTTTTTTTCTTCTTTGGGCAATGTAGGACTACAGATGTAGGCTAACGTTTATGTCCCGCAGAAAAAAAGGACAAAAATGCTATTTAGCACGTCTTTCCTTTAGGCAATATCATAGAGCAAAACTTTTAGAACGTAGGCTACAGGACAATATCTAAATTTTAGACATGAATTTCTAATTTCTAATCAGAAATTGTTCGGATTAATCTATTGTACGGATGATGGAGGCTGTTTAGAAACAAACCCTGATTCTATTTCTTATCATGCCTTCCCCCCTTACGAAAAAGAACTGCAGGCTACTAATCCTAACATTATTAGAAGGATACGATACAAATGTCACTGAAAATCTAAAGTAGCCTATATATAGCCTAATATAATATCCTATATGAAAATTATAGCGAGAGATTGTTTTGTTGCATTTCTAAATAATCAAATTCAATCGCAAGAAGTGACTCTATAGGTATGGATGCCTGCGGCTGTTAAAAACATGATTTTCAGTCTTTCTTATCGTGTATCCCATTCATTTATTAATATCCCATTCATAGCTTATTTATCTCGTGTCTCTGCACAACGCACTTTGAAACAATTCAGTCTGTCGAAACAGCCTGAGGACAGCGCCAAAGCCAAAAAGAGAGGGTGATAGGTCGATCTTCTTTTTTCCCCCAGGCTATTTTTTTGCACTAAGAAATTCAGATAAGGACTTCAGTGAAAGATCCGTCGGACGACCGTTACTTATAGCACGCAGTCAGAGTGCTTGAATTTTGCGCTCTCTACTATCGAGGATCAATATCCCTGTATAATAAGACCCATATTCCCATAGAAGGCGTGGCTTGGTGTCACCGACACTGGGTTGATTTTCCATATTCATTTCTGGGGTTTAGCCTCATCTCACTGACACGGACGCGCACACGGTACCCGAACCATCGCAGCTATTTAACCCAAATGACATGCACGGGAGGTACCGTCTCTCTAGGTAAGCAATTCCCCCGTTTCGCTTGACTGTCTTTTCATTCGTGTCAGATGTTGAATGCATCCGCAAGGTCAAATCAAATCACCAAATACCGGTGGTCTCTGAAACTGTGAGGGAGGGATAGGAAGGCGAATGTAGGCTATGGTGTAACATAGATCTTAATTGACATGGGCGTCTGGATCACTTTACTGTGTGTGATCTTTTCCCATTTTGCATGAATTCATATTCTGCGTGCACTCCGTCCGCTGCTCATGTTATTTCTAAACTGATGCGCGCAAGAAGCCCTATAATTAGGGCGTCTAATTGTTGACTAGCTAATTATCCTTTCCATAAATGTTTGCACTTTCACAACAGACACCCTGATAAATCGTATAAGAGGGTAGACACAATTGGGCTACATCTGTGCCTGAGCTAAAATGGGCCTATTTCAGTTTTATTCAAGTCACACTTGCGTTGTTATGCTTTCAAATCAATGCATTTTCCATAAAAGGAAGTCTAAAGTCCCTAAAGAGATTGATTATTATGGTGAGAGGAATGAGGATCCCCATCTCTTTTCTGATTTGAATAATCCAGAAAGAAATATTACAGAGACGACTTCGCCAATGCCGAACCTATTCTATTTATTGCTGTCACTCCCCAAAGAGGAGCAATCTGGAGAGTTGTGGTGATGCTTTTTGTTGTGAGCAAGGGGAATAACTCAAAAGATAAGCTTGAGTTTAACATTGCTTCATGGAGATAGATGAACTGCGCATAATGTGGAGTGGAGTTGAGTTGCTCATCAGTAGTGACAATGAAATGGAAATGGATAATTGGTGCTTTCTGTAGAACACTAAATTACCAATTGCTGTGTGTCTGCTCCCTCTGTAGCCTAAGTATAGTTTGCTATGGATGATTAAAGTCTTGGTCATGGGGCCATTCATTTGTCTCACTCTAAAGGATCAGATATTACAGATGTCTCCTACAAGCCCTGTTACTGACAAATCACTGGGAGAATAGATGTTTTTACACCTTTAGGAGGCAGGTCGGATTTTCACTAAGATGGAGACTTATGAGGCCTAGGATGAAGAGACTGGTGAAACTGCATATCACTGCTTAGTATATATTTTTCAGTAGGCTGATTATGGGACAAAAGAGAAGCTGAGAATGTGCCTCTCTCACTTTCAAACCTCATCTGTTTTTTTCACTAAAAGTGCCATGGTAATGGAAAAGTAGACCTTTAATGAATAACTGTGATTGTTTTCAGGGGACATTTTCAATTTGTTTGGCATTTTGCAGAATTATATTTAGAAACTGAAATGAAATTGATATTGTTTTGCCTTAAGTAGATACACTGAAATGTTATAAATGTAAATTCTAGATAAATATTATGCCATTGTATCATTCTTGTATAATTGTGTTATACAAGAATCTGTAAAAGACATTGTTGTTTTATATAATAACAATGTTATGATAAATTGTTTTGCTCGCAATGTATCACAGAACAGAGTAAAGAACATTCAACTAAACTTATGAAGTGACACAAAAATCACATTGGTTGGTCCCCTCTGTGAGCAACAATAGATGAAATGGTATCAATTTAATTATATATCCTGATATCTCCTTATAACACTCATCATTTTAGATATTAGGGGTCATCTTCAGAGTAGAATCGTTTACTGAACTGCCAAGCAAACACAGACAAAGGGATTTTTTGACCAGAAGAGACTTGTGGGCCACATGATGAAATTCCATTAAATGTGGGACTTTATCACTTCAGTTTTTACTCAGAAAGATCCTTTGTCTGCAGGCACTTTAAACCCATGTCACACTCTTATTTTTGTAGTTTGCTGAAGAGTCTGTAAACTTTGTTTTGCTGGAGTCTGAGAAACTATTTTAAGGATGCATCACTCTGGCATCTGCTGTAGTGGTTATTCCTAGTTATTCTTTTTTTCCCCCATGAGTGGCCTGATTAGACCAAACGATTTGATATATATATATATACATACATACATACATACATACATACATACATACATACATACATATACATATATATATATATATATATATATATATATATATATATATATATATATAAACCTTCAACAGAGGTTCAAATAACAAAAATAGTCTGACTCAAAAGATGACAGACAGGTTTGTAGCTTGGAATTACTTGAATTCAGAATTACTCTGAGTTACATCTGATTTGGACAGACAGTATTATGGTTACGACTGTATCTTAACTAATTAATTTGATCATTATACTTGGATTCACAGGTCATCTTAATTTTACTGGGAAGCTGTGATGAAATTAGACAAAGCTCTTTTAATTGATTGTTCTTGTCCTTTGTTCTTCATTCCAAAAAGGAATGTCTGAATGCATGTTTATCATTTTAATCTGATTATTTTTTTCACTGATTGCCTGTGTCTACAATGTGTGAGCACTGGCACATTTATAAATGTATATTGCTGAGCTGTTAGTTCTAGATGTAGTGAAGCACACACTGCTCTTTTTAAACTAAGACTATGTCTATTTTCCTCCTTTAGGGAATTTCACAAAGTGACTGATAGCATATCGTACACCTGTTTCCAACTTTGGATTACGACTGTATTTAAAGCACTGAATTCAGCATGGGAACTAACCCAAAAAGGACAGTGACAGTCCAGATGGTGCCTCAGCTGGCTGTGGTGGACACGCTGGGCAATAAGGAGTCTAATGCCAACTGGGCTAAAGAACCTAACCTAAACCTCTCTCAGGTTTGTCCAAACCCCACCCTTACCTCCACAGACCACAAACAGGATAACCTGTCTCTGACTACTGCTCCTACTAACACCCTCCCACATACCCAAACAGCTTCCAAGGGAGGGGAACCAGTTAGAAGTGTTGTGTCAGACATGCCAGTACCAGCCAATGGAAACCAGGAAAAATCGGGGCTTGTGATTGGTGGAGACCAACAGAAGCCAGACCTGTCTCTGACAGATCAAGGTGTGAGTGAGACAGGAGAGGACCAGAGGGATGGCAATGCTAATTTGAGAATGTTGAGCCTGGCTGAGGAGAAGGATATCTGTAAGGCTGGTCTGTCATCTGCTGTTACAAAGGTTGACATGCAGACAAATGACTGCAGAGTAAAAGGGCCAAGTGCAGCAGACAAGGGCTGTGCAGAGCCTATAGTGCAGGGCAGTGGCACATCCTCAGCTAAAGAGTCACCTCTAGGGGACAGTAGTAAATATGTCTCTCCAAATAATCAAAAGCTTAACAACGCCTGTGAATCAAAACACACAGCATCTGAAGTGCCGACGCCCCAGCACGGCAACACAGAGGGTATTTTAGCCGCCATAAACAAGGACACTGATGTACCGTTGAAATCTAAAGAGCCTGATCATATAAATAAGCACTCACATAGCTCAGCCACCAGCCCTGCTCAATCACAATGCCCCCAGCAGGTCTTAAAAGCCTGCACCCTTGAGACATTATCACCAGCCCCTCTTCAAACAGAATACAAAATGCAAGAGTCATCCAAAACTAAACAGAGCACGGAAACTGCAGCTGTGTTCAGTGCCACCGCACCTCCACCTAAGAGCCAAGACGCAGAGGCTGGGCTTACAAGTAAGAATTCAAGTTCCATACATCCAGAGAAGGAATTGCAACCAGTAAAGAATACACAGATCTCCTTAGATAAACATCAGCCAGCGTCTTCACAGAAGGAGTCCTCCACATTGCCGCAGGCTATACAAAACATGCCAGCATATGGGCAGGTGGCTGAGGAAGCCAGCCAGACTGCCACAGCTGTCTATGGGGAGCAGCAGCAGCAGAAAACTCAGTGCAAGCTCTACAGGGAGGCCTCCACCATGACCTCCTCCCTGTCAGCCAGCCCAGCCAAGCAGTCTCAAGATGTGGAGGTTCAGGCAGTAGCTAACACATGCAGTAAGGCGGTGTCCACCAGCCCCAGTCTGCTGCCTTTTGCCATGCCTTGCAAGCCCAGCACCGGTGCAGTCCCCAGGGAGGAGGCCCAGAGCCTGGCTGTGGTCTACCAGGTGGACACCCACCAGATTGTGCCCTCACAGCTTCACATAGGTTCACTACCCACCTCTGTTGATGCCAGGTCAGAGAGACTCACCCTAGAGGCCAGGCTGTGCCCCAACCAAAATGCTGGTGTGGTTCTCCACACAGAGGCCATGTCCCTGCAGCAAGACGCCAGGCTAGGGGCCAAGCCTAAAGAGCCAGGCTCAGCTCTGTGCAGCATCCAGAGAGGTCCTCCACCTCTGCAGCCAGTTTATCAAATCAACATTGAACCCAGCACGCAGAAGGAGCAAGCGGGGAGCGTGAGCCACCACCAAGACAAGGCTGGTAACTCCCAGAGTAAACCTGGAGATCAGAAGCCTGCAGCCAAAACAGCCTCTACTAAAGCTCTCTCTTCCCAATCAGAATTACCCCCAGAGACAGCGAGTGCTAACAAGTCCAAATCTGCTGACAGTAATAATCCTCCTGCCCCGTCCAAGGCTACTGTTACAACCAAGCCCAACCAGGCCCTGCCAACATCAACAGCAACAAACACCACACGTAAGTCAGACCCATCTATAAACAAGTCTGTCAGTAAAAAAGAGCAGTCCAAAGCTGGAGCTAAAGCATCGACAAAGACGAAAGAGACGAAATCTGGCAAGCAGAAGCTGGAACCACAGAGAAACGAGGAGGAGGATGACGAGTCCGGGAAGCAGAAAGGGAAGAGCGTCCACGATGTGGTGTGGGATGAGCAAGGGATGACTTGGGAGGTCTACGGGGCGTCTGTGGACCCAGAATCCCTTGGCTTTGCCATTCAGAGTCATTTGCAGTGTAAAATCAAGGAGCAGGAGAGGAAGCTCATTGTCCAGACTTCCATCCGGAAGTCTATCTCTGCTGTCGACTCGCCGCAACATGGCAAGAAGAACAAGAGGAGGCAGCAGAACATTTTCAGGTCAATGCTGCAAAATGTCAGACGGCCCAACTGCTGTGTGCGCCCCCCTCCCTCCTCCGTGCTCGAGTAGTGGAGTACAGAGGTAGCCAGAGTCAGACCCCTCCCTTTTCCTAGAGGTCAAAATGTTTGTCCTCCCCTTGTGATGATTCCAATGCCAAGTGCAACATTAATGGGAAAGCTATCTCTGTAAGCATATTGGAATGTTGTAGTATACAGAGTCACTCATTTGTGATGTTTGTGATCCAAGAAAGCAGACAAAAGTAGGAAATAGATACAGAAAATGAACAACTCAAGACTTATTTTCTAGAAATAGATGATACTATAAAAAGAGAGAAAACTTCTAACAGTATTTAAAATGACAAAGGCAATAATAGTGAAACGCATGTATATTAGTTCCAGTGGCAGTCGTATGACATCCCGCAATGAAGTCCAGACCTACACAGTACATGGCACTGATCATGGGGTATACATATTACTTACTGTCAGTATATTACCTTTTACCTTTATTACCTTGTGCAATTATATATCAAGTCAACGTCTCATTGCATTTGGTGCATTTGGTATATGTTTATGAGGTGTTTTGGGGCCCTATATTTATAAGATTGCTATATTATTTTATTGCAGATTTATTTTCAATGGGTTATTTTTCATTTTTGTCTTGATCAAGAAACCTTTGCAGCACTGATTTCTTTATGTTGTGCAAAAAGGGACTGTATGCATATAAGCACCCTGTTTAATCTCTGTTCTCTTGGTTTTCTATTAAAACAACAAAAAAACAAGGTTGAGCTTTTTTTTTTTTTTTCCTGACTCATTGGCAGTGATTTCAAGCAGTCATACTGTCAGTATGGCAGTTCTGATGATCTCTAAAGCTGCTTAAGAATTTTGAACTTTTCTGAAGTTTATTTCCAGACGGAAATGTTTGTCACAAGAGCGTTTTATAGAAATTAAAGGACATAAAAAGAGAGAAAAACAAGGCTAATAAAAACAAGACAGAACAAGCACATCACAAACTCCAAGAGAAGCTGTGCGTGTGTGTGCGTGTGTGTGTGTGTGTGTGTGTGTGTGTGTGTGTGTGTGTGTGCCTGTACGTTCCCACATGCACGTTAGTGGATATGGCCAGGCCATACCAGGGCAGATGCAAGAGAGTGACACGTGGCAGCTGAGAGTTAAGGTACAGTAAGGCTGTGCTGAATAAATGGGTCTTGAGCCTGGACTTACAGTAAATAGTGAGACAGTGTCTGATTCCCTAACGAGGGCATGGAGCATGTTCCGAGGGAAGGAGCTCCATAGGAGCAGGCTCTGCCCACAGCTAGTTTCTTAATGTCTTCTTCTTGTTCTTAATGACAAGGAGTTCTACATCCTGCCGGTGGAGATTAGCGGTGGGACTGTAGGCAGTAACTAAATCATTGATAAAGTGGAGGGCCATCTAATGCCTTATAAGTTAGAACTGAAACTTTATAATATGCATGCTTTTACATGGATCCAATGAAGGGAAGGTAAGACTGGGATAATGCATTTGTGTTTTCTGGTTCGCATGACTACTTGGGATACAGAGTTTTGAGTAAATTGAGTATTTCCAGTGCAGTGCATTGCAGTGTATTTCCAAGTGCAGACTTGGGGCAGTCAGAGAATAATGCATTGCATTACTGTGGATCAGTTTTTCTAGGTCAGCACAGGAGAGGAAATGCCCAATCCTGGGGATATTTCTAAGGAGAAGATGTACTGTTTTGGATATTGCCTTGATGTGGTGACAGAGGAGAAGTCTTAATCAAAGATAACACCAAAATGTTTAATGGATCCTTTGGGGTAAGTGCATGGCCGTCGAAATTAGGAGAGAAGTCTGAAAAATTAGTTCTTGCAGCTTAGGGCCTAAAAAGTGCATTTCAGGTCTGCATTGAACAGAGGAAAGTCATTTACCATCCATTTTTTAAATTTCAAAAATACAGATTTCAAGTTAATTTAGCTGTTATGGTATCACCTGGCGTTATTGCTATGTAAAGATGTGAATCATCTGCATAAGAGTTGAAGAGAAGAGTATGTAGAGTAAGAAAAAGATAGGACCTAAAATTGAACCCTGAGGGACACCAAAACATAACTTAGAACAAGCTGACATGTTAGCATCTAGGACACCAAATGTGGATCCATTAGGTATATATGAAACCAGTTAAGAGCAGTGTTGCAGATACCAAAAAAGCAGAACCGAAAAGACATCAGTGCTGTCCAGGAGACGGTACAGATGTCAGTATCAAAGGTTGCACCAAAGGCAGAGCCCTGGTCAACGGCTATAGCAGCTAATTTGTAACTTTGGTTAGTTATCTCAGTCCAGTGCTGAGGTTTGAGGCTGAATTGGAGGATACAGATATGGATATTGTTTTAATTGAGATATTGAGTGAGCTTCTGGGCTACAAACTTTTCTAGTATTCCGTATGGTTTCAGATCTTCAGTTTTGAGGCTGGACCTCTTTAATAGTGACGTGATAACTGACTGATAATGAACCGATAGTGGACTGAACTGATAGTCCAAAACAATTCCAAAGGAAACAGAATTATTTACTTCATTAAGTAGTAATGGGTCTAGAACCCAAGAAGATTATCTAGATGCCATAATCAGTTTAGAGATTTCCGGCAGTAGAATGTGTCCAGGTTGAAATGCATTACAATGTAATCAGCTGCAGAGGTAACAGTGCCAGAAATCTGAGTTCTGATGTGTTTTGTTTTTCATTAAAATGGTCTTAGAGTCAGGTGAGTTTAGGTGTGCTAAAGGAAATGGCTGGACTTGGCCCTCCAGGCTGTCAATGGACTTCTTGCTCAGTTGCCATTTGCACTCTACTTTTCAAGTGACTTGCTTTAAAATACCTTTATAACCCTAACCATGTGGTCTGAGTGACAAAGAGCTATTTTTTTGCCTTTTGCCTTTTACATTTGAGAGGGGCAACAAAGTCGAGGGTGGGCTGGAGCATAGACCATCTGTTAAGCAATTTACTGATCTATAATCGGGAGCATTGCTTAGATAACAGGGAGAGCAGAGAGAGCAATTCTAAATAGATTTAGTGCGAGTACCATTCTACCATTCAGCATCTTGTGTAGCGACTTTTTTCATACAGTATATTTCGTCTACTAGAAATGTCATACAGAATTCTACACTGAACTCACATTGTGTGTTTTCCTCATTACGCACTATGTGACTGGGAAGGAGATGAAGAAGAGAGTTGCATGTCAGAAGGCATTCACACAGAATCTGACAAAGATGAAATAAAAATGCTTTTGTTTTGGTGAGCTTCATTGACTGCTCAAATGGATTTGTTGATGTATTTTCTGCAGTCAACCTTGTTACAATGTTGAAACTAAAAATCCCAAATTGAGTGTGTTCCTGAAATTATTTGTGCCATTTATTTATTTTACCACCTATTAAAATATCCATGTTATCAAAGCTTATTGAACAAAGACTAAATTTCAAATCAAGATTGGTTCTGAGAAGGGTGAATATTGCAATTAATAGCCTTGGGGTAATAGACAGATCCTCAGAAAAATTATCCATTTTTAAAAAGGAAAATAATGTATTTGCCGTATTTGCAATCTTTTAAATTTGATTTCTGTGGCTGTTTTTCTGATTTCATGCTTTTGATTGGATTTAGGTATAGAGGAAAGAAGAGTGTGCTCTGTTTATAACAGGTTTGGCAGTTGACAAAACAAATCAGGGAAAGGCATTTTGAAGCTTTTCAGATAGAGGAAGCATATTTTTTATTTTTTATTTTTTTTTCAAAACTGAGTGCAAAGCAAACCTTCAAATGCATGGGAGTGCAATAGAATCAGACCAGGCCCGCTGTAAGATGAGTCTGCTCATCTAATTTAATTAAAGCTTCCAGTTAATTGCAAGTGTATCCTTAAGGCTTTAAGAGATATATTTTCTTGAGTTACGACCAGTTCTGCCGGATAACATTCCTATCCTGTTATTTTCAGCCATCATCATTTAGTGTAATAAAATGCTGAAATCATTCAAACTTTCAAAAGGCTTTGCATGAACTAACATGCTTCATACACAGAGGAATATCTTGAGCAAACCTTTGTTTGATGGTGAACACTTTAATGCTCCTTTCAGTGTGAATTTTCTGTCCCATCCAATGTAACACTGATTTCAAGAGACTGCTGTTATTGTCTTAACAAGCATGTCACCTCCTGTTAATGTCAGGATGTGATAGCAGGAAGAAAGTCTCCTCTCACCCGTAGTCTCTCTGCCGTGAAATGTCACAACCTGTCCAGAAACAACCCAGAACCAAGCCCTTAATCCCTAAACCTTTTTTGATCCACTGGGATAATTGGACACAGCTATTATAGTTAAAGTCAGAGGCTTGCTTATATCTATCCCATCCTACCTATTCAGATCTGTACAAGCATAGGAGCCTCAGATTGTTTCTGGTGATACTGTTCCTTGTCAAGTGCCCCCGACCCCCTGTTTACATCCATACCCTGCCATTTAAGAGAGATAATAGAGACACTCACCCAGGAACTAGACAATCATCACAGTCACTGATTGAAGGGGTGCCAAACTGACGTGTATCACTGACCTATCCTGTAGATTCAAGTACTGAATTTGGCCTCAGGTAGATTTTTCTGCTGTACTCGTGTACAGAGTGTCTCCCTCCCCTCCTTCTCCTCCTCCTCTCCCCGTCTCTCTCCCAGCCTTTTTTTCCCCTTTATACGCCGCCTCTGTCCATTGCTGTAGGCCCAGTCACCAGCCTTAATTCGGACTCTTTCATCCTAGCTTTAATTAGCTAGTGTTTCAATTTTTAATATCCCCTCACCCCCTGTGTCGTTGTGACTGGTTCCCATTTGGAAGTGCAGATTAGATTTGGCCACAGGCAGTGGTTAGCACAGGGGGAGATTTATTCCAATGACAAGGCACATGGAGATGGCTCTCAAAGGCACAGGGGCAAATACCACCCACTGCCATAGTTACCAGAGGACTGTATTCAATTTGCTTTCGATATTCGTCTCACTAGCTGTGCTCCATGCCCTCTGTGGGAATTTTAATGAACACATGCCAGTGGCAAATACCTGTACTCTGTATTATTCTATGGAGCAGGCATTACAGGACTCACATGGCATTTTTTGCACTATAGATACACAGGTCACATCCCGGGGTTTCAGTAAAAAATCCACAAGTACAATAAGGTACATTCTCATTCCCCAGTCATAGATGCCCAGCAAAAATAATGGATTCTTAGATTATTGATGGTTTGAATATAAACTTCTGCATTTTTCCTATGTACCCCCTCCTCGCCATGTGTACTTTATTTTGTTAAAATATGATAACATTAATGACACCATAATTACTAATTGCATAATAAATATGTCAAAGCCTAATGTTATAGTGTAATGTTATGTCTCTGCATGGGTTGCCATTCATGTTTCATTGTCATAAAGAGCGCAACCAGCCTATAACATTGTGCTGTTAAAAACACTGACTATAGTAAGCTTATGTTTGTAACATGACATTGACAGTACAGCAGTAATACCCGGTTTGAGAGTAAGATAATGCTCTCTCAAGTGTCACGGCTAACAAGGAAACACCCCGGCTGTTTCAGACGCTAATACTAGGACTGATTGTCTATGAGAGGAACCCCCCTCCCGCCCCCGCCGTCGCAGCCCAAGGGTCTCCCCTGACACGAGCTGAGATGTTTAAACTAATGGTGCAGGTACTGTGGGCTAGCAGCTGGGCTTTAGGGGAAATGTGCTGCAATGCGCAGAGGATTCACACCGCACAGAAATAACTCTGGCCTGTACTGAAGAACGGCTGTGTTAATGACTGGAAAACGCTTCCTGAGAAAAATAAAAATTGATGGTGAGCGACATCACGCATTATGAAAAGGACATGTCACATTCTCATTCTCCTAGATGCTTGTGCAAGATCGAGGCGTCATCTTGCGTGTTATCTTGAAAATTAATGAATGAAATGATCTGAAATTAAATGTAAATCAAAAGTAAAAACCTATGCATGAGGTTTGGAATTTGACTTGCAGATCACTATCGATTTAGAGAGGGTCATAAATTGTGGAGCACCTAAATTTGATTCGTCTGAGAGGCCGTATTCATCAACAGTTGGGTAATTTATCATCATCTAACATTTTAATGTTTCAGGGTACTTTGCAATATCAAATTATGCGTAAGTGGGAAAGATTAGACACTATCTTGGCCTGACTTAGTCCATTTTTTCCATGTCACTGGTGGTGTGTGGTCTTTTAACATTCCCTCATACCCTGAATGATGCTTTCCCTCAATAAGAAAACATAGTTATTGGCTGTAAACCCTTCCCACATGTAACTCAATAACGGCATCCTTGGATGCTCGGGGGAATTGGACAACATTTTTAAAGCTATAATCGAAGTCCTACAGATAAGTTGCTCTCCTGGTGTATGGATTTAAGACCTGCTCACACTGACCCAGTTAGTTTCACAAACACCAGCTTCTACAATCGGCTCATATAGAATCCGTTATAGGAGCCATGCAGGCACAGCTTGGACAGAAGCCATTACAATTATCCAAACCGTCATTAGAATAACAACTATTCCCCCCACAGATCATTTGAGGCACATTAGATACACTTTTATCATGGGGATGAGTGTTAATTACTATTTACAGATCATATTTTGAGATTTGGAGTGGGGTAATTAGGGATCCCTTGTAATGGCTGGTGATCATAGTGCTGCCATTTAATTCTACACAGCCCGGCTCCAAAACCACACTGTTGATTTCACTGCTGGCTGATGGAATGAATGTCTCAGACATTCTCTTTCATTTCTCCTGTCTTTGAATATCTCCGTTTTTAATCTGCACTGTTTTTATTTTTTCTGCCTGTATCAGCTCTTTTCTTTTCTTCTTCTGTGTTCTTCATAACCATCCCTCTCTCTTGCTTTGCCTTCCCCTTCAACTTTCTCTCTCCCCATTTTCCTTTCAAGCTCACATTCGTCTCTGTCCCAGACTCTCCTCGCTCCCCCTTCTCTCTTTGACGATGATATCATAACGAAGCACCCTAAGCCGGTAACGGCGGGGTGATTAAAGCCTGGCTTCAACTCTGCAGAATTTCCCTTTTAAAACAGCCTGTTACTGCTCCTCTCTATTTTCCAGCCCTCTTATTTATCCCCATATTGTATTAGCTAGATAGCTGGAAGTAAGGCTCGTCCTCCTGATGGCCGCTCCATTCCCAGTGGAATATGTGGCCTACATTTGTTTGTGGTGCAGTGTTGGGCTGTGTGTGTGTGTGTATGTGTGTGGTGTGTGTGTCCCTTTATCTATCATTTCCAGTTTTCTATAATGTCCTATTTCCTCATCTGTAACATTCACCATTTTGTATCAACACGCTGTCTTTCTGTCTGTCTGTATGCCTCATTCTCTCTCTCTCTCTCTCTCTCTCTCTCTCTCTCTCTCTCTCTCTCTCTCAGACATACACAACACACACACACACACGTATACATGGATGCACCAAGTATTTTAGAGCTTATCATTGATTGCCTTACCATCCCACTCACAAGCCCATGCCCCTGTAACCTTTGTTACAGAGTCAAACATGCACAAAGATGCACGTTTCAGAACACACGAAAACATGCAGACGTACACACAAAGGTCACCTTCCCGGCTTCATTAGAGTCTGCTTTATTATGGCTGACAGATGTGCCCATAAATCATAGGTCCCCTGGTGGAGAGAGAAGATCCAAAACAAACCTCACACTGATAAAGGTGATATACAGAGAGAGAGAGAGAGGGAGAGAGAGAGAGAGAGAGGGAGAGAGAGAGAGAGGGGGAGAAAGAGAGAGAGACACTCACACAAGCATTTAGTTATGCTGGTTTAAGTAACGCACTGGTAAAGCGTTCTTTAGATTAGACTATTGTCAAAGTATTTAATCTCATAACAAGTTACGTTACTGTTGCTTGACAGATACCACAAATTATTGTGATTTTGTTCCCATTGTTGCTTAGATGTCAGTATGTTATGTGGTGAAGAATCTGTTTCAAAGCTGTACTCTTACTGCATCATAATGTAGTACTTAAAACAGCAGCAGTGACAGACCACAAATCATAACACGATCATCAGCAATATTTATCGGTAACGTCTTATACAATTGGTTTCTGCCATTGCTATAAAGCAATATGCTGCCTAAGGAATAATTCTGTCCTCCTCAACGTCCCTATGGAGAGATAAGTAGCTTCTGTTACATCATCGACTTTTTTCTCCGAGAGAAAATGGAAGGAAAGTAAGTCCTTATCTTCAGAGAGAAATGAAGTATTAAAGGGAAAGGCAACCACGGACAGATTTCTGTATCAGCTGCTAATGTATCTGAACTGAATCCAGGAGTTGGTCCTGACAAAACCCCATCAAGCTTCATCATATGGAGATTCAGCCCAAGACGAACATCCTCCTTGTGAAACTCATTACCCCTGACCTCAGAGCCTTTGTTGCCACGCCGCCCATATCACTCTGCATTGTATGCAATATCGCATAGGAAGTTAATCCCCCTCTTATGGGGCTACATTAGTACTGTATGAAATGAGAGAGGTAATTAGGGATGATGTCAAATCACAGCAAGTGGCAAGACTGCTTACCAAACCTTTCTTTCAAAAAATATTGTATATTTTAACTTCAACACCCCAAGAGGAATTAAAGGATCAATGTGTAATATTTCTGCTTTACTGAAGCATAATATGACAATTAAGTTCAGCAGGGGTTGCTGAATGGTAGCAAGTGAAACAACGGCTCACAACGCATGCGCTGTGGAGAATTTCTGCATTCAAAAACACAGGGGCAGGCCTCGGCTGTGTTTTTGTTGTTGTTTGAAGACCCTCCTACTACAGTGTTGTACCCTCCCAAATAACTTGAGACTTTATTACTAGGTAGGGTGTTCTGGTAAATTCAAACAGTCGAACAGTTCGACTTTTAATGCACCGGCCCGTTTATGGGCCAGGGAGGTGAAATTGAGAACGATTCTATCGCTATACACCATTTTACAATCCCAATGTTACAGCAACAACGATCCCTTCTTTTGTAACAGGAGTGGACACACAAAATGGTGATTACTTACCTTCGATATCTTATAATATTCACACAAAGCGAATCATGTTATGTCAGTATCCTAATCACGGCAAGGGTCCATCGAACAAAAAAATTTACTACGTTGGTAAAACATCAATAGAATGTTCATTGTTGTCGATTGTGAAACAGTCCTTAGGTTCTTCCAACCAGTGCTACCGATGCTGATGATGGTCTTGCTCTACAGAAGGTGGAGGAGGGGCCAAGCGTTGATTTGTCGTTGTAATGACATCACTAAATGATAGAGGTCAGTATTGGACCAGAAATGATACATAGACCCTTTAAAGTTAGGCAACTAAAACAACTTTGGTTAAGGTTTGGGTTAAAGGTTAGGCTAAAAATTAAAACTTAACTCACAGTAGGCCTAGCAGTTCTTGGTAGAAGCTGGGAATTGAACCCAGGTCATCAGAGTTGAAGGCAAATGCTTACGCCCATCCACTACCCTGACCACAACACTCTTACTTTCCACTGCACTATTTCAATGTCAGACTATGTCCTGTTTATGATATGCCTCCTTCACGCAATCATTTCATGACGGGAACACATATTTCTTTCATTTTTTTTGTGCACAGAAAGAGCACATATTTGCATTTTAAGACTTTTTCCACAAAATTTCAGATCAGGCTGAAGTAACGCTAATTTTATATATATGCCACTCTTCTGGCCAGGTAGAGTTTCCCACATCCCACCCCAAGTGTTGAATTGGAGGAGTGCTGCATCCTGACAGCCTCTCTCTGGTGGTTTATGATGGAATACTATCACTGTCACTTGATTTTCTTCATGTCATATATCCATTTGCCATATAGTAGCTGGACATTTTGACCACATTTTGGAAAAAGAAAAAGTTTGGATAGACTTTGCAGATGTTATGACTTAGAATAACTTTCATCTTGGAATGTGGAAAGCAAGGACTGGGCCTTGATCAGAAAACACTTTTGTATGAAACAAGGTTGTCCATTCTTTTTTACCCATGATACTCTGTTCCAGGTCAATCCAATCCACCATCTTGTATGGTAAAATTGTTCTCAAGACATTATCTTAATCTCTGGTCAAGGACTCTCATTTGTTTTACTCTGCTGATTATTGTTAGATTTCATGCTGAACTTGGTTTTGTTTATGGGGGGAGCTATAAATAACACATCTAGTAATGAGTTTTAAGATAGTGAAATTGCTGATTACAGTAAGGAACACTACTTTTGCTTATCCAGTTTTCAGTGAGCAAGTAAAACCAAAGAAAGACTTGATTTCTAATGGCTGTGTTTCCTGCATATCAGTCAAACAAATGATCTGCAATATGATAAAAAAAAAAAAAACCTATTAGAAAAGACCCCAAGATATTGTCACATAATTTATTGTCCACTAAGACTGTTTTCCACAGGACCAGAGATGAAGCTTTTCTCTGCCATCCCTCAAGAAATTAAATCAGCAGTAAGTTGTTTAGCACCTTGGATGCATTAATTATACCCACAAGGTGTGGAATTCAAATCAATTACAAGTCCCAGATAATGCTCACAGTGCAGCTACTAAACTTATTTTTGGATGCTATGAAAATGAGAATTCAGTGAATTGTTCTGCCAGAAATGCTGGTGTAAACAAAGTTTGAACAAAACACAGTAAAGAGGTTTGAAGTGTGCGCAAGCATGAATATGAGTGTTGATAACTACATTTTGTGACTTAGGACAGAGAACTCAGAGAATAGCAGCTGGGTGCAATGAGCTATGATCAAATCTGACATGTGAAACTAACTTTTCTAGGTCATGGGTGAGAGGTTTACCTTTTTACCTTGTCTAATTCATTCAGTCTCATTGAAAGATATCTTAACAACTTTTTTTTTTTGACTAAAGAACAGTATCAATATCATTAAAGTGTCATTTTGATACTGTGTGATTTATGGCTCAGTCACATCATTTGCCCCCATGCTGACATGCGGCTAGCTGCTCCACCGCCTTCAGGGGAGTTCAAGGTACATCTGTGCTGTCAAAGTTCAGGCACACCGGGTCTCCTTCTGTTCATAATAAGTTGGTTAAGTGTTGGACAAGGCACATTTTGGGTGCATCTCTGCCACTGTGAGGAGTATGGATGCGGAACTGATGAAGTCCCGTCGGTCCAAGGGTATGACCACCCTGGAGAAGATCCTGATCTTTCTGTTCCTGGCCATGACCGGTGCCTGCATCGCCCTGTTGGTCGTCTACTTCACTGACAAAGCTGACTCTTCTTCCAGTGGAGGCGGTGAGTGTCTATAACAAGTGTAAAGACTAATACTATAGTCTAATTCTTGTATAATGTTAGTCAAAGCAAACAGGTTTTTAAAAAAAATGTGAACCAGTGATTAATAACCTCACAGTAATAATAATAACTTAATATAATATAACTCTAGGAAGAGTGCCTATAAGTGAATGCTGAGTGTTTTAGCATCTCATAAAGCAAACTTTTTTTTGTATCAAACGTTGCAGTTCTTCCATATGGACTTATCACCTTACAAGCATATGACTTTCCTAGTGAAGTGAAGAGGATTTAGCTCTTGCGTAATCACTTTTTTCCCCTTTGCCTTACAATATACATTGTATTAGTAAATGTTTCTCAGCTAGTTACAGAATATATTTCCTTCTCTGATGTACACCCACAGTGGCTAGGAAAGCTAGAGGTTTCTGTTGTTGTGATGTACCTGCCAACAGCCACACTGTAGCAGAGGGATACACAGCTGTGGGGAAACACAACAACAAGGCAAGACAAGAAAGGGATGTCTATAGAAAACCCACTGGGAACCAAAGTAAAAGCCTATTGGGCTGCTTAGAAAGCTGCGTCTGCTCGCCATCAAATCAGAGACTGAGCATTATTGAAAGGCATGTGGTCTGATCGGACCCGCAGTCTGTTGACCAATGACAACGTTGCTGTCAGTGGTTTTCCACTGTCGACTATATTGACTGCAGAGGGTGATTTATTATGATCTGATTGGGTGGCACATGATGTTCTGCATGGGCTCTTTAATGTTGAACCAAAATATAAACAGAGAAAGAATTTATTCAACAGGCAGACAGTTTAGGATGTTCACCAAATCTTAGGTTGTGCAATTGTAATCTGTGAGATATTACAACACAAAGCTGTGGGAAAACAAAGTCCCCTGTCCCTCCTGTGGTACTGCAGGTATAAAACGTCTACCCGCCCATGTCACTGATGTTAAATGGTGTCACTTGATACAGTACGAATTCAGGTAATCAACTGTCAACAGTGAAGGTCCATAGAGTGTGCAAATATTAAGTGAGCCGTCCTTATCAAACTAAATTGTCCTGAGTGTGGGAAATGCAAAAAATAACCAAAATGTACTCAGACAAATACAACTGAAAAAAATTAAAAGAAAAATGTGTTAAAAACAAGAATACTGGTCATCAAAATGTCATTGTGGCTAAATGTTTGTACCACCACTGAAAGCCTCACAGCTCCATCCCGTCGTCTTTTCTCATGTACTCCTTCCTATATATTTGATGTTTTTCTAATATTGAAGAGTTGTCCTTGAACTTCAGATTTTCCACGGCCTTTGCACCAGCAAAATATGAGAGGCATTTTGAGACCGAAAAGCGACAGGGAAAAACAGCTTGTCAAAAGAGAGATGGTAAATTGTTGTGATGTAAAAATATATGGTAACACTTTATAATAACCATCATTAATAAATGGTAAATTGATAGTTAATTAAACTTTAGTTAATCGTTTTTTTACTGTTAACAAACAATGAAATGATCATTAATAATGTTTACTAATTATTAGTAATGCTATAATTTATGTTATTTTATCATTCATTTGTGTAATATAAAATCATTTGTTCATAAATTATATATTGTATCATAGCTTTTTACCCTTTTTACCGTCTCTTATCAGCTATGATACAATATATAATTTACAAACAAATGATTTTATATTACACAAACTAATGATAAAATAACATAAATTATAGCATTACTAATAATTAGTAAACATTATTAATGATCATTTCATTGTTTGTTAACAGTAAAATAACTATTAACTAAAGTTTAATTAACTATCAATTTACCATTTATTAATGATGGTTATTATAAAGTGTTACCAAATATATATATATATATATATAGGTTAGGGTCGTCCGTGACTGGTGTCAAGAATTTCCCAAGATCGTCTGCAGATCTTGAACAAATAACTGTATTACACTGATATATTCACAGTCAGATGTATTTTCTAGTCTCTCATTTTCTTTTTTCGAATCTCACAGAAATCAAAATATAGAGATGAAAAGAAGCAACAAAAAGAAGCAAGCAGTAATATATTATTACCAGTGTTTTCATGCCTGACCCCTGTTAGCCAAATGGCCCTTCTGATTTCACAGTAATAATGTATGTGTGTGTTTAACATAACACACAAAATAAAACCCCGTCCTCTCCTCTCTCACTGTTCTCCTCTCTCTTACCAATTTAATTTTTGATTTAGGAAACCCATTATTCATTCTAGCCTTGCAGGGGGAAAAAAAATGACATCTTCATTCTTAAATGGCAGCGACTGCTTTGTGAGAGCAGACGTCTCCCAAAATTTCCACTGCCTTGTTTTGTCTTTGGTAATGGAAGTGGGTGCATTGTTTGGGTCCGCATGAAAGGAGTAGCCTAAGTGGTGAAATGAATACCTTGTAATCAGCTGAACCAATTTCCTTTCATCATTACAAGAAATGAAAAAGGTCAGTCTATCATCATGAAATGCATTAAAAGGATTAGCCTCCCCCCAAAAAAACGAGACGGCTTGTTTTACACAACAGAACAATAATGTTAACAATGTGATAATGTTGATGGCAATACTCTGCCTGCATGACAAATTATATTCCAGAGCTTTGTTGTTAAACACAGCTGTGCTGCAAACACTGTCTGCCAAAGCTGCAACATCCACCGGGAAAAGCCTGATCTTGTTGCTGCTGCTGATGACATACTGTATAATCAATGCTGTTGCCAAGGTATCTCCTGGAGATTTTTCAAGTTGATTTTCACTTTGCAGTGCGGAAACCATAAGGTGTTTTCTAAATATTAGAATTGCATGGTAAACCTGGCAATTGCATACTATTTTTACCTGTATTGCTGTTAACAATACTGTGTACTTCTTAAATTGTATCCAACTCAGTTTGGGTGTATCCAACTCAGTTTGCACAATTATCAAACCTAATTGGTATTCCTCGCCAACAGACAATAATCTCTGAACCTGTCCCTGACACAATACATTTGGCTTTGCTGAATGTAAGATCCCTGGCAGGCAAATCCTTTTTGATTAATGATTTCATTACAGATCATAAACTTGACATTATGTTTTTAACCGAAACATGGTTGGATGAAAACAACAGGGCAGCAGCTCTTATTGAGTCAGCGCCCCCCAACTTTAACTTTCTGGATGTAGTTAGAGCAGGAAGAAGAGGTGGTGGTGTAGCTGTTATATTCAAGGATGCGTTCTTTTGCAAACAATTATCATTTGGTACATACAACTCCTTTGAATATCTCGCAGTTATACTAAATAGGAGTGCTAAAACTATCCTGTTAAATATCTATAGGCCACCAAAATATTCAGCTACATTTTTTGATGAGTTTGCAGAATTGATGTCCATTATTGTAACTGACTTTGACCGTGTAATTATTACTGGTGATTTTAATATTCATGCTGACAATCCAAATGATAGGAATGCCCAAGAACTTTCCTTTATCTTGGAAAACTTTGAACTCTCTCAGCATGTAAAAGAGCCTACTCACAACAAAGGCCATATACTGGACCTGGTTATCTCCAAAGGTCTTGATATCTCCAATGTCATGGTCCTTGATGCTGCCTTATCGGATCATTTCTGTGTTCTGTTTGATATGACTGTCATAGTGGACACTCGCACTAGGTCCAAAACAGTCAAAAAACGTTATATCAGTGAATACAGCAGCATAGCATTCTCTCAGGCAATCTCCACGATACCCACGTCTCTGTCAACGTCAGTCGAGGATCTTCTGGACAATTTTAATTCTAAAATCTTAAACGTCATCGATGAAATTGCGCCAGTTAGAGTCAAAGTCTCTTCTGGTAAGCAAAAGGCACCATGGAGGAACGCCCCTCAGGCCAAAATCCAAAAAAGAATGTGTCGAAAAACTGAGCGTAAATGGCGGAAAACTAAACTCCAAATTCATTATGATCTCTATAAAGAGAGTCTCCAGAAATACTATTTAGCACTGAAAAATGCAAGACAATCATTCCTGTCTCAGGTCATTAACTCGGAGACTAATAATGCACGCACACTGTTTGCCACTGTGGATAAACTCACCAACCCACGAGTACCAATGCCTCCCGAATTCAACTCTACAAAGTCATGTAATGACTTTGCTTATTTTTTCACAGAAAAAATCCAAAAGATTAGGCAAACTATCGGTGCTTCCTCACTTAAGCTATATAACACGCCTCAGCAATCTACTAGAACTAATCTGGTAAAGATGACTCATTTTGATGTCATAAACCTCACATCTCTTGAAGAAATTGTTTTACATCTCAAACCCTCCACGTGCTGCCTTGATCCGCTGCCTTCAGTGTTTTTTAAAAAAGTTTTTAGTTACCTGGCAACAGATGTATTACAGATAGTTAACAGTTCACTGCTCTCAGGGGTCTTCCCCAAAGCCCTGAAAACTGCAGTAATCAAGCCACATTTAAAAAAAGCTAATCTGGATGCATCTGTACTTAACCACTACAGGCCCATATCAAACCTGCCATTTATCAGTAAAATCATTGAGAAAGTTGTCTTTAGACAACTCAGCAACTTTCTGGCAGTAAATAACTACCTTGACATTTTCCAGTCTGGCTTTAGGCCCCACCACAGTACCGAGACTGCTCTTATCAAGGTTCTGAATGACATTAATATCAACATAGATTCTGGTAAAGTCTCTGTCCTCGTGTTACTGGACCTTACTGCTGCATTTGATACGGTTGATCACAATATATTAATAGACAGACTTGAACACTGGTTTGGTCTATCTAACATGGTCCTAAATTGGTTCAAGTCCTACCTTCAGGACCGAGACTATTTTGTATCAATCGGTAGCTGTACGTCAGAGCGTCTCCCAACAACGTGTGGAGTTCCACAAGGGTCAATTCTCGGACCTCTGTTATTCAATCTCTACATACTCCCATTAGCTGATATTATTCAAAATTGTATGGTTTCATATCACATGTATGCAGATGATACGCAAATATATATAGCCGTGTCACCTAACGAGTACAGTTCAATAGACTCCCTGGGACAATGCATTAAACAAATTAGTAGCTGGATGTTCCAAAATTTTCTCCAGTTAAATGAAGAAAAAACTGAAGTCATTGTTTTTGGAGCCAAAGAAGAAAGACTTAGAGTCTCTGCTCACCTAAATAGTCTGTCCTTTAAGAGCAAAAATCAAGCTAGAAACCTCGGTGTTATCCTGGATTCAGACTTAAATTTCAGTAGTCACATTAAATCAATAACTAAATCAGCCTTTTATCACCTTAAAAATATTGCAAGGATCAGAGACTTGATGTCAAAACCTGACCTAGAGAAACTTGTGCATGCTTTTATCTCTAGCAGGCTGGACTACTGCAACGGACTGTTTACAGGTCTGTCTAAGACAGCAATCAGACAGCTTCAGCTAATCCAAAATGCGGCTGCCAGGGTTGTATCAAGGACCAAAAAATACCAGCATATAACTCCAGTTCTCAGAGCACTACATTGGCTACCTGTTTCCCACAGAATCAATTTCAAAATTCTATTACTTGTCCATAAATCATTGAACGGTTTAGGTCCAAGATACCTATCAGATCTCCTGACCCAATACGAACCTTGCAGACCTCTTAGGTCGGTTGGTTCTGGATTACTGACTGTTCCCAGAGTAAAAACAAAGCATGGTGAAGCTGCCTTTAGCTTCCATGCTGCTCAAATGTGGAACAAATTGCCAGTGGAGCTGAGACTTGAGCCAATGCTGACTACTTTTAAATCTAAGCTAAAGACCTACCTGTTTACCATTGCTTTTAATTGATTTTCTTTTATACTACTATTTTTTTTTTTTTTTTTTTTTTTTTTTTTTAAATCTGTGGACATTTGCCTGTTTGCTTTTATTGTTTTTATTCTGTGTCCTTTTGCTTGCTCGCTTTTAATGTTTTTATTATTTGTTTCTTGTGCTTTTGCATGTGTTCTCTGTAAAGCACCTTGGGTTGCCTTTGGGTATGAAATGTGCTATATAAATAAATGTGCCTTGCCTTGCCTTGCCTTGCCTTGCCTTAAATTCCATAAAAAATCAGACTCTGTACAACCACTAAAATGATATGGATGGTTAAGGAGGGATGGAAAGATCCTCAGGTTAAACAGGTGGGTTAGTATAATATCTGTGGTATAGGGTGTTCTTAAAAGAGGGTATCTCTTTGATGTTTGATGTTATGTGTAATTGAATGTAGTGTGATTATGGTTTTTATGTGCAATGTGATGTGTTCACCCTGTATATGATGTGTTTTTCTTTTTTATCGTATTGTATTGTATCTTATCTGTTGCTGTTGAATGATTTCCAAATACAGTATATAGCCAAATATATAACATGTATCCTCCTCTGTCCTCTCCACCTCTGCATGCATGTACAGGGGTGGACTCAGGGTGTGGCAGTCCTCAGGAGCTGTCTGGAGAGTCCGGCACCTTCACCAGCTGGAACTACCCCAATAGCTACGACAACGGCAAGAGCTGCGTCTGGCACATCACCGTGGACCCAGATAAGGTAGCGTGGATCATCAGCGTTGCTCCTTAGTCAGCGAACATCCTTCAGTATGCTTACAGAATATAGAGCCGCAGCCCCCTCCTGCAACCTGTCCTTCACTCTTCAAATAACATTATAGAGAATATGTTGAACTTATAGGCATCTGGGAATTTAAGCAAAGCTACAGTATGTGGAACAAGCCATGAGATGTACTGTAAATATTAATTAACAGACTCTTTTATTTCTTATTTATGCAAAGGAGGATTCTGTAATGACCAAATGTCTGATGAATCAATTTCCTCTTGAACACAACAGAGCTTGATTGACTTAAATATACTCATTACAAATAGAGCAACACATCAATCTTATATCTTGTTTTCTGTAAAGATATCGATCAAAACAATTCACTCTCATCCCAGACAGGGTCTTTCACAGAGTGTGTGCCTGGTGTATAGCCATCAGCATGATATAGAGTAGTTCATCAGCTAAAGGGGAAACCGTCTTCTATCAGGTCAAGCAGTGGAGGACAGCTGGGGTGAATGCAGCGGCAGCGTCGCACACAGATGGCCGCCTTGTCTCCTTCATTCTCCCCGGCTCTCCTCCCCGCACCCTTAGGAGAAAACAAAATCCTGGGTTTTTCTTTCTTTGCCAGCATGGCTGCCTTCCTGTCTGCCTGACACAGTGACTGGTTACTGCTCTCTCTCTCTCTCTCTCTCTCTCTCTCTCTCTCTCCCGCTACCCCTCTGCCTCTCCCCCTCTCCTCTCTCTCTCTCTCTCCTGCTACCCCTCTGCCTCTCCCCCTCTCCCGCTGCCTCTCTCTCCTCTCTCTCTCTCTCTCTCTCCCCCGCTACCCCTCTGCCTCTCCCCCTCTCCCTCTCTCTCGCTCCCTCTGCCTCTCTCTCTCTCTCCCTCTCTCTTTCCGTCTCTCTCTTCCTTTCGCTGTCTGCTACACACACGTACGTGCACTAACACACATGCGTGCACACAAAGACACACACACACACATAATCTCACACATGCACATGCACACACACACACACACACACATTTCACACTCAGCCTCTCCTCCCTTCCCTGTCAGCAGCTCTACTCTCTTATCGACTTCTCAAATATAAAACAGAGAAAACACCTCTGCATGTTTCCGTTGCAGGTGATCCATCTGTGGTTTGAAGAGTTTGCTTTGGAGGACACCAAGCTCTGTACGGCCGACTTCATCACGCTGAAAGACACGCTGGGAATCATTGGTGAGCCCAAGAGAGCACCCAATAAAAACCTCACATTAATTCTAACCTAAGGGGGGAAAAAAGGAATTAGTTTCCTAAAAACTGTGAGGAAATATTGATTCTCCCTGTTCTTTTGTTGTAAGGTGGGGGATTTTTTTCTCCGCTTTGTTGTGAGACATGGCAATATATCAATTTTAAAGCATTAGATTTAATGATGCAACACACTCACTTTGAGCATCTCACATTTCCAGACACTAGGCTGGAATTTATATCACAAGTAAACCCTGAAATCAGATCTTTGTTTGCTTATCATAGTCTATTTGGCCTATTTGGCATTATAACAAGCTTTTTCTATCCATAGATAGATAGATACAGTAGATAGATAGATAGATAGATTGATAGATAGATAGATAGATAGATAGATAGATAGATAGATAGATAGATAGATAGATAGATAGATAGATAGATAGATATGGTCTGAAGGGCATGGAAGATGTGAATGTGAGGCCTGAGTGAGAATATTCTCTGCCGCAGTGTCATCACACCTCGGCCCCTTAAGAGAGAGAGAGAGAGAGAGAGAGCGAGAGGAGAGAGAGACAGACAGACAGACAGACGGACAGAGAGACAGAGAGACAGAGAAAGATAGAGAGAAAGAATAAAGAAGCCAGCCACTCACATACACACACACACACACACACACACACACACACACACACACACAAACACACACACGCACGCACACTTACATGCACATAAATACACCAGTTCCCTCAGCCTGCAGTGCTATCCACCCGTCCAAGGCTAAGGGGATTGAGCTTTGATGTCATGCCCAAATCAGCCCATCCATCCATGGGCAGACTCAGCTAGTGAGCCACACAGTCCGCCTGGTCCACTGCACTGCTCTACTTAACACACACTCCCCCACTAGTTTGCAGCCCAGACCGCCGACTTAAAGGCTATGTACTTACTTCTCAAATATTTTTGATCTTTATCGCTCGGGAAAGATTTTTATCATGTATCCTCTTCTTTTCCACTCTCTAAATCAAAACCAAAAATGACAAAATATGATTAAATGAGTGCCATTAGTTGCTTATAAGCAAATTTTCAGCCTCATGTGAACTCTCTGTGATATTCCATTTTGATTAAAAGGCTGTGCAGACTCTCTGAATAGCCTGAGGGAATTGTGTACCATCTCCTCCCTTTTTCTACATAATTTGTGTGGTTATGTGTAGGTAAATACTGTGGCTACACCAAACCCAAACCGGTGGTGTCACTGGGAAACCGCTTGATGGTCTACTTCGACACCAACGACAGAAAAACAGACCAAGGTTTCAAGGCTCATTACAAAGCTGTGGCTCCAGAGAGTACATCAGGTAAGATGATAACTGGAACTCTATTTTAGCGAGAAATTGCCTCGGCTCTGAAAAATGTTGAATGCCTCTCTTATACGATTGACCTAGAAAGTGACTGTTGTTAGGATTGGGTGCTGGATGAAATGATGGGTGGGAAAAGGGAAATGAAGGGGGGGGTGGAGGGATGGAGAGCGGGTATCCTTGAGGTGTCTGTTCAGCTGAAGTGCCCTCCATCCCCGTTGCCAGAAATAGCCGGAGCTGGTGGCGCTCTCGAAGGTGACCGCGGGGATCTGCTGACCCCCGGCTTCCCACAGCAAAACTACCAGAATGCAGCACTGTACCAGGTACCAGCACGCAAACAAACACACACACACACACACACGCACACACACACACACACACAAAGCCATTATTCCTTATTGATTTGAGTTATTAAACCTGTACCAGTCACAAATGAGGAAATGTAGAGAAATAGAAGCAGACGAGTTAGAGAAGGATTTCTAAGCTTTGAGACAAAGATGTGAATTGTGCAAAATGGGCTAATACAACTCAATATTACAAGGAAGATCTCCCTAATATGTGTACATGTACATTCAGTGTATACCATATTACTTTAGTATTTCAATGATAATTGGTTAACTTGAGGTTCAAAGATTTCAGATTAGCATCCCAAAGTAAATCCATCAGCAACGGATCTCAGCACAGCCATATTGACAACTCTCCTGGTCTTGATCTTTGATTAATGCATCTCATTAAATCAAAGTTGATCCAGTATTTTAATCTCAGGATTCCCATGCTGGGTTTGGACATGGAGTCTTATGGTGTTATTTGGCTGTCATCATTATCTTATAGTCCTATGTTGTCTCTGCCAGAGCAGAATGAATATATTTTATGAGTTATGTCAAAATGCTGCTTATGTTGCACTCTGCAACCCATGAGAGACTCAAGGGTAAGAAAACATGGAGAGCGAGGCATGGAGCCATTGCAGGGAGCAAATTGCTACATAGACGAGACTGTACACTGAATTTTGTCTCTCATGTGTAGCCATTTTCACTTTTTTGTGGTTTGAAATCTGCTGCACTTTGAAAGAGGAAGCACAGAGGGGAATCTGACTGGTGTTGGCATGAATGATTGGTGTGTGTTTGTGTTTGTGTGTGCGTGTGGCGTGTGGCGTGTGTGCGCGTTTGTATGTTGGATCAGTGGAGGATCACAGTACCTGATGGCGAGAAGGTTCGACTGACATTCACCTCCTTTGACCTGGTGCCTGAGGCCTGTGGAGACTTTGTTGAGGCCTTTGATGGCCACAAAGCCGGCTCTGCTACACTGGGTAGGCAAGACAAAACACATTTGTCCACAGTATACAGTGAAGAAGACCAAGGGAAAGCAAGAAAACATAAAGTTGTGCATTTAATAAGATGTAGAAGAGTAGAGACAGCTATATTGTGCACACATTGATGCACACGTTTCATGTATCCCCTATCCCTCTTTAAGGCTACGTCTCAAATATACAATAATATCACAGTATTAATACAAAGTAGATCTATTGTCCATGTTTGAGTTGAACAAGGACTTCAAATATACCACAATATTACCATGTGTCATTTTATATTTCAAACGTGCGATTATAATGCAAGGGATGTGTTTCAACATTGTGAATTTCAACATACTGTAGGCTTTGTTCAGCGTTAACTATGTCAACTATGTGGGTCCATGAATAAAAGATGAGCTCTATTAAAAGTTTGGGATGAGAAGTTGCTCAATGGGCAGAGATTCTGAAGTCTTTCTTTAATTTGCTAAAGTTTAAATACTGCCTGTTCAGACATGTGTCGGCAGTATAGAATATAATTCTTCATATTTGATGTGCTAATGTATTGTTTCTCTTCAGCTGCCAAAAATGTGAATATTTACCACCTTTTAACACTGACATGTTATCCATCAAAGGTAAATTCTGTGGCGGCAAGTTACCAAACCCAGTGGAATCCAGTAGCAACACCATGGTGCTGCGTTTTAAAACGGACGCCACGTTGACCTCCAAAGGATTCAGCGCGACTTACACCAAGTCCAGCCTTCCACCTGTTGTCATCCCCACCACACCCAGACCCACTACGACTAGGCCTATAACCACACCCAGACCCACCACGACTAGGCCTATAACCACACCCAGACCCACGATCAGGCCAACCCCCTCACAAACCCCTCCACCCTCCACACCTGCCCCTCCTGGTAAGCTTTATTTTTTTGGTCTCTTAATGCTATAGTCTTCTACCTTTCTTGTTTATTTTCCCACTAGTTGGGAATCATATTTTGATTATAAAGCCCACAACACAGTTTGGTCCTATTGATTTTCTGTGGGGAGCCCCCCTTCCCCCCATGTCTTTCTCTTGATTTCAGCTGAAATATGTGCGCCCATTCACTATAACTGATTGGCTCACTAGCCCACAGCAGCAACAGTATTGATGATGCAGAACCTGCTTCCCAAGAAAATGTTGCCATCATAACCCCCATTTTTCTAGTTTGAATTCAGTTTCAAACAGGAGTGATTTCATCAGTGAGGGAGATCACCAAAATATATCCAGACACAAAGCTACCTCTTACAGGTCATTACTGATGCTCAGTAAATTATGTTATCTCTATCTGCTTTCTGAGCCAATCATCACAACCAGATGATCTATGAGGGGTGTTTCTTCCTGATGCAGCTCACGTAATTGTTAAGCTTCCTCATGCAGTTTCCCTTGCATAGGCACAACACTAATCAGGTGACAGCTCCAAATAAGGATGAATGCAAGTAGCCCTCTGCGTAGGAGAGGGGAGATCCCCCTCAAGGTTTGTCTATTCATCACTGAATTAAAGCTATTGGTAGACAGGCCAGATCTGTCCAGTGGCCAATTAAGGTACTACAATAACGAACCTGTTCATGGCACAGTTTTGCAAGTACGGGAGTAACCTGGCTCTGATCAATAAGAGGAAAAAAAAGAAACCTTTGAACCATCTGGAGCTCAGATGCACAGAAACCCCCGCTTTTACCTCAATCCCCCATCTTTCAAAACAATTTTTGTAATGAGGTGTGAATATCATTTCCATAATTTTTTGTGCTGTTATTTTGCATTTTACAGAGTCAGGATGTGGCGGTCCGGCAATACTCCATGGACGTAAGGGAGTGATCCAGTCCTTGGGTTTCCCAACACCATATCCTGCTCATCTACGTTGTTCCTGGAAGATATCTGTGCCCACGGGCCTCCTGGTCAAACTGCACATCACTGATATGGCCATCACAGGAGAGACTGGCCAGTGCAAAGAGGACAAGCTGATCATCTCAGATAATTATAAGACACTAGGTGAGCGATACACTTTTTTTGTCATTTTAAATGTCAATTTCAAGTCAGTTTGTTAAATGACCTGAAATTCTGTATATTTTAATGTCTCTTTAACTTTCTGCCTTCACCCCAAATTCATCTCAAAGCATCTATCTGGGTGTCTATCTGTGCTGTCTCTGCTATTTCTGCCATTTCTCCCTTTGTGGAGCCTAAATGTCAGCCACTATGGAGCAAAGGCTATAAACTATTCCTTCACCTTGCATTTGGAAACGAGGTGGTCAGGTACTGGAGGGGACACACGCAGCAAACAAACATCCCAGCAAGCAGGCGATAAGCATCTGCAAAGAATGTGCCTTGTTAAAAAAAAAGGGAACTTTGGCTTGTGTTTGTTGCACCTTGCTAGGGAAACAGCTCTAGCGCCGGAGCATGCCTGTCTCCCCTGGCTGTAAAGCTGTTGATTAGGATCTTCCTTGCAAAGAAGCAAGCAAACTGTAAATTGCCACTCCTTATTATTCACTCCAGTGGCTGCAGTGGGGCTGATACAGCTTTATCTGCTGCTGAGCGTTCAAGGACTAAAGCGCTGAGGTACAAGCACCCACTCTCTCTGAAACACACACAGCTGGGTAATGAGAGTGTTGTAGAGGTGTGTCTTGTTAGCGGAAGGTGTGTGTGTGTGTGTGTGTGTGTGTGTGTGTGTGTGTGTGTGTCTGTGTGAGTGAGATTCAAATTTATGTTGACATAGATCCGAGAAGAAACATTTGTTTTTGCTTTGAAAGCACAACCTGAAACAGTCTGAAACCATTATCTTTAAGGCTTTATAACTCAACTAGCTTTGAGATGACATGTCACCCTCTGTCTATGTGTGTGTACGTATGACTGTGTGTGTGTGTGTCTTGTGACCACACGTGTGCATGCATGTGTGTGAGCAACGGCATGACACTTCCACTCCAAAAGCCCCAGTTGGTGGCCTTTATGTCAGAATTGTTGCGACCTCCTGCCATGGGGGCTCAAGGCTCAGCAGGAGAGCATGGCTCGAACCAGATATTACACTTAACAAGCGCAGCAGCCAAAAATCGGTCGCACAGGCAGACGAGAGGGGAATAAAAACAAAACTGTGTCCTCTTCATTCTGTCATAAATAGCTGATGTCCTTCACAAAACAGTGTGTGATTTATGGTTGGCTCTTTCTGGATTTTTTTTTAATCTTTTCTGAGCCCTTGCAGCTAAGTCACACTGAGAGACTATGCTTTTTTTTATTTCCCTCTCTTACTCTTCACCGTTTGTCGCATCCTTTGATACATCCTTTTGTCCCTGGCTCTACCCTCTACATCTCCTTCCCTCCTCACCTCTCCCTCGTCTTCCTCAGGCACACACTGTGGCTACATCCTTCCCCCAGTGGTGGTCAGCGCCACTGACACCATGTCTGTCAGCTTCCAGTCTGACAGTCGACTCACAGACCGAGGGTTCTCTGCCAGGTGGGAGGCTGTGTATCCTGAAGATATCACAGGTACAGACGCCTGATACACACACAGCACACACACAGGCGCACATATGCCTACATACACACACACTCACACCTGAGGCACGTGTCGCTGAGGCAGCTCAGCACCTCCTAATGACTATCCATAAAGCATCTCACTCCCCAGTTGCATATTTATAACAGGAGCAAAGTTGCCACATGAGCTGTGTGAACTCTGGCAAGGCACAGGTCAGGTACACTGTGTTGTGTAAACGCAAGATAAAACTCTTCCTATCTTCATCACGATTATCAGGCGAGAGAAGAACTTGAGGCCCCAGGTGAAAAACAAACCACTACACATGCTTCTCTGTTTGATTATTTGCTCTTTTTTTGATACTTTCTGAAAGTAAATGGACCAAAAGCTAACCTGATGGATCAAGCCTCTACTGTAACATGTGTTGCATGATCCTGTGTTCACCAGTTGTTGTGACATTGTGTATTTACTCCTCTCTCCATCTCTTACTTCACTCTGCCTTGTCACAGGTTCAGACACTGTAGCTCGTTTACACTTATCTGGCTATTTACTCCAACACAGTGTATAGACACACACATCTCACACAGTTTCTCTCTCTATTTATTCCTCTCCCCATTTCAGAGGTCCAGGGCTGTGGTGCGTCTTCCACTGAGGAAACCGGGGTTATCAAGTCCCAGAACTGGCCTATGAACTACAAGGCCAACACTGAGTGCATGTGGAATATTGTCTTGCCGCTGGGGAAAAATATCACACTGACGTTCACCCACTTCGACCTAGAAGCCAAAGATATCCTAACTTCCAAATGCTATGATAACCTAATGGTGTATGACATCAGAACTCAGGACAATTTGCTGATAGGAAAGCATGGTGAGTGGGTTTGTGGAAATCCTACTCTATTGGCTGATCCTACAACCATTTGCATTTTCAGGATGATCAGTCAGACAGTAGCATGGTGGGAATAAATTGTGTGTTCACATCTGTATCGAACACATGAAATTGCAAGCAACACCTAGTCATGCATTCACTAACCCATCATGTCTAATTATTATAACTGTAGATCTACACTAGTTGTTCTAAACAGAGATAGCACTGTGTTTAAGCAAAAGCGTTGTGTTTAAGATAGAGCTGTGTTTAACATAGTTCTGTGTTTAATCACTGTATCTCTTTAGTTCAATTCATTATGGTTTGTTGTCGTTTTAACCCGTTTCAGGTCCGTTTTGTGGGACCACACTGCCTGCCACCCTCCAGACAAAAGGCAATAGGCTGATGATGCGTTTCCATGCTGACTTATTTACGGAGGCCAAAGGCTTCAGGGCGTACTGGACAACCGACAGCAGCCACCCGGCCCCCACCGAGCCGCCTGCTCAGCCCAACCCCTGGGATGACATCACCATAGGTGGAGTATCTGTCTCAGTGGAAAACAGTTTCTGCCAACATGTTAGAAGGTTTCTCACCAGGTTTCACATAGTTCTACCATAGTGTGGCTGAACTAGGATGTTTACTGTAACTGTACATTATTTTAAGTGCCAAATGTAGATTATTGCATTATTATGGCGATGTACACTACCAGTCAAAAGTTTGGATACACCTGATTGAATGTACTATGTTTTTCATTATCTTAAAGCCATTTTGATCTAAAGGCTTATGCTTAAATGCTTGAAATGTGTTTCTTACACAAATAAAAATAGTGAAGTTATAAATAGTGAAGTTGATGCCTATGTATGTATGCCTATGGCTACTTTAAATAATCTAAAATATAAAATGGTTTTGATTTATTAACACTTTTTTACTTTTTGGTCACTGCATAATTCCATTTGTGTTATTTCATAGTTTTGATATCTTTACTATTATTCTAAAATGTGGAAAATAGTAAAAATATTGAAAAATGTGGTGTGTCCAAAGTTTTGACTGGCAGTGTATGAATGACAGGAATTTATTAGTCTTATCGTTAAATTTGATGTTTTGTTTTTCTCATACATCTCGGCTTACACATCACTTCCACACCTCTCCTACACACTGCACACTGTATACTGTGTACACAGTTTTAGCAGACCAATCCTCTTTATCATCAATCACATCGACCGACATCTATTTTCAAAAAGCTCCTTAGAAGCTGTGAAGAAGCCTGGCCTATTTTCATCTGATTCATGCTGCCCCCCCCCCCCCCCCCCCCCCCCCTTTCCACACACACACACACACACACACCACCCCTGCTACCCCCCCAGATGTGCAGTAAAGCAAGGTGATTTGGTGTGCTGAGAACACAATGTGAAGTGGCCTAGTGCTGCACTTTCCCTCCTAGCTGGCTGTCACCCGACTCCCATTCTTTACCCAGCGATGGGCCCCAGGTGGCCCAGGCTCCTGCCAAGCCAATTGCTGAAATAGAGTTTTATAGATGGACTCTGCTGCCTCTGGGTTTTTTCACCCAGGCTCTGACCAGAGGTGCCCTGTGTGTGGGGCAAGGGAAGGAGAGAGAGAGAGGGAGACAGACAGAGAGAGAGAGAGAGAGAGAGAGAGAGAGAGAGGAAGGAGGAAGGGGTGAGAAGAGAGGGAGTGAATGAGTGGGACGTTTTGTTGTCAGCTGTTTGGATGACCAAGGGGAAATTTATATCTAGATGTCTGCTGGTGATGTCATGTCAAGCAGTTTGGCCCGGAAACAGTGTTTTTTTTTTAAAGTCTGGCTTGCATGGGACCCGATTTTGGTTTGCTGGAGGAGCAGAGGAAGATTAAAATGGATCCCCAAATCACACTGTTTGTATGAAGAGGGACTGAATAAAATGATGCAGGCTAGTAGGTCAGTAAAAGCCAAAAGCAGAGGAACACAGCTCACAGTGGCAGCCAGTATCAGTCTTGGTTGTGACAAAAATTATTTTAAAAATGTGGATCCCCCGAGCAAATGATTGAAAGCCTCAGTACCTAAGAGATGGGAGCTTATCTGTTTGCTGCAGATATGTATCTTCAGTCTTTGTTTACGCATGCACGCATACACACACACACACACACACACACACACACAGAAAACCACAAACAAATTCATACGCACAGACACAAGATAGATAACCGTGATTCCGTCTCTTTCCCCAGACTGGCCCAGCACATGTGGGAAACCGGCTATTCCTCCCACTGTCACCACTCGCATTGTCAATGGAGAGCCAGCCACGCCTCACTCCTGGCCCTGGCAAGTGTCCATGCAGGTGAGACACTCCACTAATTAACTTACATTCAAATAGAGCTAATTAGATCAGAATTTACAACGTAATTGTTTGAATTTAATTGTTGCTATAAATGCAGCTCGTTGCAAATGGAGAAGAAACATTATGGCACAATTTGAGAATTTGACTCTCCTGGGGCAAATTCAGATAGCTGAAATCTTAACTGATAATGTGTAATCAAAGGGTAATGTGTTCAAAGATCCCCTCTGTTCTTTCTCTTGTCTCATGTTAATTTATTAACGAACTGATAGCATGGATCTAATTACCCACACTCTCAAAAATAAAAATGGGATCAGCCCCTGTATATCAACTTTAATGATATGACTCTCTCTCCTCCGCATGTTCGGTGTGTGTGTTTATGTGTGTTTCAGGTCTGGCCAGCCAGTCGTCCAGAACCCACGTTCTTCCATACCTGTGGTGGTACTCTTATTCATAAGAACTGGGTACTTACAGCAGCCCACTGCTTCATAAAGTGAGTGCTCTATTTTATCATCTTCACATTCAGTACACATAAAAGAAATTTAGACTTAAAACGTTAGCCATTAATCTTCAAAACGAGATAGTTCTGGGCACTGATTTTTTTTGCGGTGAAATACATTTTAAATACCAAATATTTTATGGACTGTGACACAATCCTATTCACTTCAGGTCCAAAGTTTAAGCCAGAAACTTTCTTGAAGCCTATTTGCGTAATCTTGCAAGGCAGTTGTTTGTGCCTGTGCTTTTACCTAAGGCTTATTACAGTACCAGAGCGGTGCCTCGTTAGCGATGTATCTCTGCCTTGGCTAATGGTGCACAGTGCCTTGACAAGAGCCTGTCAGAGGGAGAGAGATGCTGATGCTCTGTGGAGCCTGTGCACTACACAGCTTTCTGTTGAATGGCTGAATAGGATGCACACAAGTATGTCAAGCATATATCACAGAGGTGTGGTGAGGGATGACTCACAATATGCTGTGTTCAGTACAAAGGCATGTATTTGAGAAATTATGCTACTACACCCTGCAAGCTTACACTGAGCACTGACATGTATCTCAGCTTTCCTTTTTAAACATGCACCCTTTCACCACTGCACATAAAGTATATTGACTGTGTCCATTGTACACTGTGTCTGTTTACTGTGCATTGTAATGTATTATTATTGATTTATCTAATCTGCTGCTTTTCTACCCAGCTACGCGGACGAGCTGCAGCGTTGGCGCATGTGCCTTGGCAAACACAACCTGACCTACACGGAGCCCAGTGAGCAGTGCTTCAATGTGACTGGCATCTACCGCCACGAGGGCTTCAAGTACCCCACCGTGCCCACCGTGGAGTTTGACATCGCCCTGATCAGGCTGGACGGGGAGGTGACATCCAATCAGGAGATCTCGTATGCCTGCCTGCCTTCCAAGGAGGAAGTCCTACCAGGGGGGAAGAAGTGCTACGCCACCGGCTGGGGAGACGAGACCGGTGCTGTTTCTGGGCTTCATGTTCATATGCAGGCTGCTCATACAACACATATTTGCATGTTCACAATCATATATGACATTTTTATTTCCACTGTAATTTCACCCTTTGGCTTCAAAATCAGATTTTTTACTGAAACAATGCAATAACACGGCAACTCAGGAGACACTCGCCCTGCATAATTGCTTTTTTGACCGCAATATTGTGTTCACTTGCTGTTAAAAATGTATTCATGTTGCGCTGGAATAGCTTGCATGCCCTCTGCTGGACTGAAGGTGCAACTACTTCCAGTGTTTGCACCCTCCAGTATCTCCAGTTGAATGTGTTTTTTTAATAATCCAAAGTGACTTATTCCACTGTTTTGTGTGATTATCAGGTGATTCCATGAATGCCAAAGTTGCGGAGGCCCTTAATCAGGTTGCCCTGCCTGTTGTGCCCTATGATACCTGCAAGAGGGCAGATTACTGGTGGTTCCAGGTCAAGACCTCCATGATCTGCTGTGGCTATACCCTGCCTGACGAGCTCAAGTCTGTCTGTCAGGTAAAACAAGGCCTATTGGTGCAGGACTAATAAGTTAGTTCTGCAGACTATGGAGCATTCTAAGCATCAATAAAATGAAATCATGGGAACCGGATGGTTCTTTCATACATCTAACCTCAGATATATGTTATTTAATAACATGCTGATGATGTTATAGCCCATGCAATCTTGATTGACAGGGAGACTCAGGTGGTCCTCTGGTGTGCCAGGATGCTCCCAGCAGCCCTTGGGAGGTTCACGGTATCACCAGCTTTGGCCCTATTGGATGCATCATGAACAAGAAGCCGTCTGTGTTCACCCGCTCCTCTGCCTACATCCCCTGGATTGAGAATGTCATCCGCAGAGATCTCTACAATGAGCACAGTACGGCGCCAGCTGGCCTCAACTGACCCAAACTGGTCAAAAACAGTTCTATGGTTGCCAGGCACATGCAGTATATGCTGCCAGAAACACTATTTGTCAACAATAAAACATGTGACATCTTTCATCTTTTTTTAAACGTAGGGTCTAAATATGGTACAAAATCCCAATTTGTTGCTGGTTGTCACTCTCTGTCCTCTCTGTGTAGCATCTGGCTGTGGTGGGCCAAAGGACCTGACTGGCACAGGTGGCACCCTGTCCTCAATGGGTTACCCTGGCAGCTATAGCAACAAAGCCCGTTGCCAGTGGAACATCCGGGCGCCCCTCGGCAAACTGGTCCACCTCCGTTTCCACACGTTCTCCCTGGAGGAGAGCCAGTTGTGCATGAATGACAAAGTCACCCTCACAGACAAAACAGGGAGTCTAGGTACAGCATACAGCCCATTACATGCACCATTGCGTGTGTGTGTGTGTGTGTGTGTGTGTGTGTGTGTGTGTATATATGTCTTTGTGTGTACCCATATGTATGTGTGTGCTTGTATGTGCAGACAGGCATAGCTCTTAACCTACTGCTGTGACTCTTGTGATATACAGCATCTCATCCTTAAAGTCACACTGAAATATGACTTTTTTTGCCTTTTTAGTTCATTTTAACTATCATACCATACACCTATTTGACAATTTATGCAAAGAAATTACAAAAAAAATATTTTATTATAGTTTTATATTAAAATCTTATTACTTTTACTTACTGGAAAATGGAAAATCTTTAGTGGTGACATCATCATGTACCAGGAGGCCTACAGAAAAATTCCAACCAATAAAATCATCACAATCCCGTCCCTCCACCCTTCCCATCAAATAAAACAGCCTTTCTGTCCTTAACTGAAATCCCATTAGTTTACAGTTTTGAATGATCCCTCCCCGTGTTATGTCCCGCCCCAATATCCTATTTCAACAGTGTCTTTGTAAATGTTTCAATTCAATGTCACGTGACTGCTATAGAATCCCTACATAGTAAAAACAGGACAGAAAGAGGAACCATGGGGTTGTGTTTTGAAAATTGCTAATATGCTTATTACTTATTTGCACAAGCAGTCAGCAGTCTAAGGACAGGAGGTACAGATTTTCCCAGCCTAACATTAGCTCATGTTCCCCTCTCTTCAGGCACCTACTGCAGCCATGTTCCCCCTCAGGAGCTGGTGAGTGACGGAGAGACACTGCACATCAGCTTCTCCTCCAATGACAAGGTGGTGGACTCAGGCTTCAACGCCACCTGGAGGGCAGTGGACCCCACAGAGGGTAAGACAAGACACTGAGGGTGAGGCCTCTGGAGCAAAAGGACCAAAACAAATGTTGTATCTCCTGTAATATATTTCAGGATCGCTTTTAAAATCTTTCTCACTCTCTTTTTCTCTTCTTTGTACATTCCTCTCCCTTCTCCTTCTTGCCTATCCTTCCGTCTCGTTTCCCCCCATCTCTCGTCCGCCCACACAGCTCCCTGTGGAGGAAGCTTCAGCACTGAACAGGGAGAAATCACCTCTCCTAATTGGCCCAGTGACTACCCAGCCCAGTCTGTGTGCACATGGCGAATTACCATTCCCTCAGCCAAAAGCATCCATATAGTCTTCACTCACTTTGAGGTGCAGGCTGTAAGCATGTTGGGGAACTGTGCGGACTATGTGGAGATTTTCAATGGAGAAGGGATGGCCTCACAAGGTTTGCTGTCCCCCCACAAATTCTCTTGTTGTATTCATTTTGTATTCTGTCATTTTTTTAGTGTAGAATATTTGCTGTAGAAGCCAATCTTATCCATAGCAACTGTTGTCAATACACTGTACAATGGTGATAAATCTCTTATTTCTTATCTGCTGTGCAGGTAGATTCTGTGGCTTCGCCCCGCCTCCAAATGTTACCATCATTGGCAACACAGCCGTCATCCGCTTCCTTAGTAACGGCGCCAATCAGCAGAAGGGTTTTCGTGGTTACTGGACCACCGATTCCAGTGTGGTTCCCACTTTACCTCCTCCACCCCCCAACCCATGGGACAACATTACTATCAGTGAGTGCGGGCCTAGCCCAAACAAAGTCGTAGCACCTCTGTCCACTCAGATGTAGGGTTGATAGCAGATCACAGCTTATTTATAGAGAATGAAAATGTGCACTCACTCTCTGTTCCCAGACTGGCCAGAGAATTGTGGCAGCCCAGCGGTGACACCCAATACAGCCGCCCTGAGGGTGGTAAATGGGCAAGAGGCAGTGCCACACTCCTGGCCCTGGCAGGTCTCCATGCAGGTACAGTCTGCTCCTGTTTCAGTGTGAGTGTCTGAGAGAGAGAGAGAGAGAGAGGGCTTTCATTTTGACCAATTTATGTCTCTCCCCCAGGCAAGTCCGATGCCACCCATACCTTACATGCATGGCTGCGGAGGCTCTTTGATCCACGAGGAATGGATCCTTACTGCTGCTCACTGCTTCATGGTGTAAGAGAGAGAGAGAGAGAGAGAGAGAGAGAGAGACAGAGAGGGAGAGAGAGACCATGCACACCACTTTAAAAGCCCACACGTCCTCTAAACAACATCTTAAAAACATGTGTTTTCTTTTGAATTTGTGCTGTGCAGTAATAGTAACCTGGCTATCAGCTTGCACGTCAGCCAGGGAAGAGTAACAGTATATGACCCTAACTTTCCCTTCACCTTTCATCTCCCACCTGCCTTCCAGCCCACTGAACAACCCCGGCTACTGGCGCATGTGCCTGGGGAAGCACCACATGAACTCCTCCATGGACGTGCCCTCCGCCGAGACCTGCTACAAGGTGGACGGCATCATCCGCCACGAGGGCTTCGTCTACGAGCAGGATCGCACCGACATCACCAATGATATCGCCCTGGTGCATTTGGCCGAGCCCGTCAATATGACCAGGGAGATCAGCCCCATCTGTCTGCCCAAACCTGGGGCAGTGATGCCTGCTGGGACGCCCTGCTTCGTCACCGGCTGGGGAGACGAGAAAGGTAGCGGGGATCAGTCGTTTTGAATTCCTTTATGACTTGACTCAGATGAACTGTAGTTGTAAAGCTACTCCAGGAACTACATAGATTGAAAGTATTCACTTATATTCTAACTTCTATGTAAAAATGCCAATGTCACTATTACAAAAGAACGAAAGAATTTAACATTCAGTGTTTAATTAATCATTAATCCAGTGTTGTACCACTATAATGCTGCTGTTGTTTAAAACCGTAACTCCAGGTTCTTTGCTCTTTTTAAACTCTATTGTTTGATCATTTTCTTTTTTTAAATTGAAAGTTTACATTATCTTTCAAGTAGTAAGTAAGCTCCATCACCTTAGAGCCCATGAATCCACTCAAAACCTAATAAATCATTTCAAAAATGGACTGTAAATTCTGAAAACCTGACAATAAGCCTGATTTCCAGAGAAAAACTGCACAAGGTTTTCATCCAGCAGCAGTGATAATCTCATGTTTATTGATAGAATAAGTTCAGCTAAAATCATAATCATACCAGATCAATCTCAGCTGTCAGGTGCATGATGCTGTTTCTCCTCTTCATCAGTTCCCATTCACCATGGCTCTTGATTGGTAATGATAACGAGAGTTGGAGGTTTACATTGTGTATATCGGAGTGAATGCATGTGTTTCTGTGTCACGATGATAACCTTTTTCCTTTTCCACCCCTATTTTAGGAAGCCTGTTCCCCAAAGTGTCAGAGAAGCTAAACCAGGCGGCCCTGCCTATTATTGACTTCCCCACCTGCAGTAAGCCCGCTTACTGGTGGGACACCCTTAGGCCCTCCATGATCTGTGCTGGCTACGGGTCCCCAGATGAGCTCAAGTCAGCCTGCCAGGTGAGAGGACACATTCAACCTTGCCCTTGGATAGGGTTTAGTGGGGAAAATAATTCCAAATATTCAGATGGACATACTGCAGTTCCAGGAGGGTTTTGTTTCTAGATAGGAGAGGATAAAGGAAAGGCATGCTGCTTGTTCTGCTAATTGAAGTGGGTCTACTCTGGAAGCTTTTGTCACACACTGTTATATAAGTGTGTTGGCATCTCATGATTGGGTTGTCTTTTACGTAACACCCCGAAAACTGTTTGTTTGTGATCGGTCAGCCTTGACAGCAAATGGCTGTCTATAGTTTGCTTGTCGTAATTGGACAAAGGACACAGGAACATGTTTGTTAGCCATAATGAGCAAAAGTGCAAGCAGGGAGAAATTTTCACCGGGCCTTTTAAATTTTAATAGGATTATATATTTTTTATAGAACGCTGATATTTGTGCCAAGAGATGCTTGTTGGGCAAGTTTTTAATAAAGATAGACCCATACAGTATCTAGGGCACAGAGATGATTTATACTGATTGCAAAACAACAGTGTTCACCACTTCAGCTCCTTACCTATACAGTTAATCCATTTCCCCTCTGCCTCTCCTGCAGGGCGACTCCGGCGGCCCCTTCGCCTGCTCCACTGCCGGGACCAACACAACCTGGGAGGTCCACGGCATTGTCAGCTTCGGGCCGCAAGGCTGCATCAAAGACAAGAAACCCTCGGTGTTCACCCGGGTCTCTGCCTTCAGCGACTGGATTCACCACAACATGAAGAAGTTCATCTATGAAAGTGGCATAACGTACTAAAGCCAGTGTCTTGAAATAAAGATTTTTCCAGTGTTATTGAGTTTTTCGCTCAATCATCATTTTTCTATGTAAAGTAACATTAGAGGATCCCGTTCATTTTGGAACTCCTTTAAATATTATGCTGACGGATATACTCATCAACCCAAAGCCATAAGCCATCTTTATGAATTTAGAGGCATCTGCTTTCTGCAGATAAATGGCTTTCTCAAGTTTTTATTCCCCAATAATGCTGATAACTGCTGCGAGTTTCGTGAGAAGTATCAAATCCTGCAACAGAACCAGTTCATACAGGAATTGAGAACTTTTATTTGGCACATATTTCAAAGCAAGCAAAGCAAATTCAGCAAACCAACACCCACTGAAGTTTTTATTTCCCATAGCCTAAATAGAATACAATTTCTTCCACATTATGTGAATTAAAGGAAGATTGCCCCAAACATGCCCCCCAAAGGTGCAATTAAGAAAAGAAATAATAGAAGAATGCCAGTATTTTCCTGAATAGCTATATGCTGTTAAAAATAATTCACAAAACTCAGAGCTGCAATCATTAGATGGAGTGAGAAATTGAATGTACAACCAAACACCTCAGATGGGATTTTTCTATGCAAGACTGACCCTTTTGCTAAGGTGAGGCGTTAAAGAAAGAGTCTGTGTAGATAATTGATGTTTGATGTTGTGCAAATGATATTTAAGACAATATGCAAACTTGAAAACTCTCTTTTCTCAGTGATGAAGCTATTGTGACAATTGTGGTCACGTTTCATTCTTTGATTAAAAATAGTTTTATTTCATTTTTCTGTGTGTCATCTCAGTCCTAGTAGAGTTTTTTGACTGTCTCCAAGCAAAATATGTTTTACTTCCGGAGCTCGGCGCCTGCAGGCTCGCTCCTCTGCTTTCCCTACTCCCAGGCAGATGAATCCTGCAGGCACAGACTTAAAGTTTTGGGTTTTAACCCCTAGATCACATGACCAGGCAATTCAGCCAATCAGAGAGCTCGGCTCAGATTTCAGCCCAGGAGGAGAGAGGGGAATAGAGAGGGAGGAAGAGAGAGAGACAGGCACTAATCTGTGCTCATGGGTTGGGAGGCAGCTAGTCTCCTAGTGAAGACTGGAGTTGGCAACTATTCCTTACTCTCTCTCCCGGTGTGGATTATCTGTGCTGTGTTTTGGATGGCACCTTCGAGGGTGAAAGGGTTTCCCACTACTGGGCAAAGTTTAAGCGCCTGCCCTGGAAAAGAGTGAGGAGGGGAAGAAGAGGTGGAAGAGGAGGGAGGATAGCAGCAGTTTTTCCCCTCATCTTTCCCTCTGCAGGCGTTTCTTCTGTGGAAGAATGGGGGCAGGAGCTCTGACCATCTGTGTGAGTAGAAGCTGTAAAGCCCGAGTCGGCTGAAGGACTTCCCATTCAATCTGTGATTAAGGGCTAAAGAATGCACAACGGGACTGTCTCTTTCACTCAGTTTCAGTCTTACACACTCTTTTGTGATGTTGCGGGATGGTGTGCCTTTGATTGTGTGTGTGTGTGTGTGTGTTAGCTGCTGGGCTAGGCACAGCAAGTCTTTCCAAAAAAACAGTCCTCGGTGCCAAGTCTTCTATATTCCCTTTTCTCAGCACTAAGACTAACTTTCCCTCCCTTAAAATAACTTTGTTCACCAAATCCATGACTACCCACGTCATAATGAATACTTTCCCTTGTACTCTTGTAAACAGAGAAAGCAATTCCCTCCCTTGTTACTGTTATTCAGCTGGCATAGTCTTCTGTTTTTACTCCTCTGCCGTCCCGGACAGCACAAGAAAAGGAGCGGGGGCCTCATGACACACTGTGAGCTTTATGCTTCCTGTTCATACCTGTAATGTTTTCCTAGAAATTGCCCAGTGCCTGAATTTTAAGTGGAGTCTTGAATAGCAACCATGACAAACTTTCCCCAAAATTTCCATACTGGAAATATTGACTTTAACAGTCTATTTCTATACACATTTTTTAACATCTCTGTTTGTAGCAGCATGTTTCAGTTGAGCAGCTGTTGCTTGGGGGGCTGCCTTTGCCTCTGCTACCAGTTGCTTCAATGGCCACCCACATAGGGAGAGCGGCAGAGACAGGGGGAGGGAGAGGATGGGGGGGGGGGGGGGGGGGGGGGGGGGTGAAGAGGGAGGCCACATGCTAGGGCTTGCTATCCCCTCCATGAGCAAGTTAAAGGGACAGACAGGCTCACTGCAGACAGTCTCTGCAGTGAGCTGCATCTTTGTGTAAAACCTCTTTGAAATAACTTGTCTACCTACATGAACAATGCCAAATGTTGGAGAAAAGACACTTCAGAAAACCAAGGACACTTGGAGACACTTCTCAAGAGGAGAGAGAGCAGACTTTCAACACTCATTAGCTATCAGAGCCACTTGACAACAGGTTTCCTCCTCACCGTCAGAGGTTGAAGTGTGAGAACATTTTAATGGTGGGGGGAGGGGAGGGGAGGATGAGGGTTATTAGGCTAATCACAATAGACTGTCCTGGTAAACAATAGGGGCAATCGAGCAGTAGTACGCGTTTCCCTTTTTAAGGGACTGTATTGGTTGACACAGGCTCTATATGCGACAATAAGAGTGCTGTGTGTGTATGTGTGTGTGTGTGTGTGTGTGTGTGTGTGTGAGAGAGAGAGAGAGAGAGAGAGAGAGAGAAACAGAAGGAGGGTTTCTGGGGTCATCTCTGGTGTGTCTGTGTGTGTGATAGAAGAAAGATCAGAGTGAGTAGCATGAGGCTTTTGTAAGCTCAGTGAGTAGGACACCTATCCTCCTCTGGATCACTGTCACAGTGTAAATGTAGGTCTGTCTGTTTGTGTGTGCATGTTTGTGTGTGAGATCGATAAAAACTGTGTATGAGAGGTTATATCTGTATAAGTGTGAGCCTGTTTTTTCAAGATCTCCCACGTGTGCATGTATGTGTGTGCGTGTGTGTGTGTGTGTGTGTGTGTGTGTGTGTGTGTGAGGACAGATTTAGGTGACATCTGCTCAGTAAGGCCTAGCTGTCACAGTCAGTCGTAGCTCAGACAGGCTTAGCTCTTGAACACCTGCATGGGAGTACTACTGTTGGAGCCAGTTTGCAGCACTGGACAGTTTACCCAATGCTACTTAAACTGTGGTGCGGCCTATTAGCTTTGCCAATGGTGGCCTGTTATTATGCATGCACTGTAGCCTGATCTGGTTAGCAATCAACCATGATGTAATGACAAATAAAAAAACTTCTGCCTCCAGCTGATGCTCATTACAAGTCAAACAATCAGCAATATAAACAAAAATCAATTGTATTTTCAGAAAAGCATTATTTATTTTCCTGAAAAGGCCCTATCCACCTTTAACTTACATCAGTGTGATACTACTTACTAATATGGCATATACTATCTATATCATGAATGCATGTCATAACGATTTATGGCTGAAAAGGTGAGTAAACTGATTTTAGGTGGGTTCACCCTCCACTGTATTGCTGAAAAGACATAGCAGTCTTTATTAGGCTAATTGCGCTGCTTTAATCTTTACAAATACCAATATGAGAACTTTATTGTTCACAATGTGGAAATTTGTCTTTGGCTTCACCACAAGAAGACAATCAATACAGACCTTGTAAACGACATAGACACATCAACACATCACATCAAGTCCCTGGGCCTTGAAACTAAATTTCTAATTTAATCATACAAATTGGAGAGGGAGGGGTATATATGTTGATTTCGGTTTAAAATCTTCACTGTACTAGGGACAAATGACCTATTAAAACATTTTTATTGGCCTTTGGCATTCTGAAACGCCTCCCAGAAGGTAATGATTGGAATTCATCATGTAATGGGCGAGTATCTTTGAGCATGTGTGAACAAAATCATGGCTGCCTTGTTCATACCTTTCAGATCTGTCCAACCTAAAACTCTCATTTACACAGGCTGATAATATCTCCTCAGACCAATCCCACATAATAGATGAGAACGTCTCAGTGCTTAAACACACGCTGTGCAGCTCATTAAGTGGTGCCACTTCTCCGGCAGTCGTCCAAGGATGAAGCACAGCCACAATCAAACTTCAAGTGCCACTTAATTACCGCGTCACACTGTGATCAGGGAGACATAGCTGGCATATTTGCATTCACCTGCCAGAAACGAGTGGATGAGTGAACACCATTATCATGTACCACCTTGCGTGCAAAAGAGCTATTCAGTTGCGCTCGTTTGAGTGTGACTGCGTGGTCCTATTAACGCTGCCAGAGCATCTGCCACCGTAAAGATCTTGTCTCCTTAGCCATCTTAGCACCATCTGTGAGGTGGGCTTTAATTAGCCGACCTGAGAGTGGCACACGCCTGTCCCCATTATGTCCAAACATTTGGTGACATGAGTGAATACATTCTACACCACTTCTTCACTACCTACTAATAACTTCGTAACACAGTAAAGCCACTGTGCCGCTTTAGAGAATACCATAGACCGGGCCTCTTGTTTCACTCTTGTTTCACTGTGCAGGTCGGCTCTCTCCTTTGAAGTGGTGAACTCTGGACCGACATGATGTCACATGGTTGTAGCTATAGCTACAACAGTAAAGCTCGCTCTGAATCTGTGTTGATCTGGTGTAGTGGGAGTCTTTGAATCCTGCCTCCATTGTATGTGTCTTACTCTTTTTTTCCTAGTAATGACTGAACAGAAACAGGAGTATAATATAGTTAATTGAGCCAAATCGATCTATAATAATCCCTGTTCTGTCTCTAATGTTGGCTGATTGAATAGAGACTTGGCGAGTTTCTCACGTGGTGCTAAGTGATATTTGTTTAGGGAGTGTGTACATTTGTCTCAGGCATAGAGAGACTGAAAGAGAGTGTATTGCATGTGTATCAGGAGATAGAGACAAAATTTGCCTGGATAAGATATCAGTACCTAGCAGCTGGTGAACACACACACATGCACACACACGCACACACACAACTATATAAGGCTGTAAATATACATTTAAACCCTGGTCTACAATTATTTTCCACTGTGGGTGCTGGGCTAAAGTTGGTAATTAGAGCACACTCGCATGTTTCACTGTATTAAGAGAGTTTTCTGTTGAAGGATCCAACTCTTGTATGCTTCACTCTCAGCTCATATACATTTCATACAGTATATTCCTGCTGGGCGCACAATGTATTTATGCAGTGCATTGTACCATAAATGCCAGTGCAGTTGAGCTGTAGCGTTTAATCAGGAAATCAGCTTAAGCTCTCTGATAAAACCTTTTCACATGTACATCTTCCATGTCCAAAGTTACCATTTGCTACCTTCTCTTTACTTTCCATTCAATTAATATCCAAGCTGTTGATCTCAGCAGGCCATCACCTGAATGTGTTTGTGCACAGGTGTGTGTGTGTGTGTGTGTGTGTGTGTGTGCAGGTGCGTGCCACTCTAGCCTTCCCTTCAGCCAAAGGTGTTGCATGGTAACCAGATATTTGTCGTAGCAACAGGTAGACGGGACAGCCCTCCCCTCTCTCTTCTTCCCAGCTCCCAACACACACTCCTCTCTGCTCTCTAATAGTGTGTGAGAGTATGAGTGTGTCAGGAGCAGTGTGTGTGTGGGTCTGTGTGTGTGTACGAACCCCCCGGTACAGGACAGGTGTCTCACTGGTGTCTGTCTAGATGCCGGCGGCGGCGGCGATGCCCTCTGTGCCCGTGGTGTCAGCGGCTGACTGCTGCTCTCTGCTCTGCTCCCTGCAGCACAACAAGGCAGCGGTGCAGGTGAAGGAAGACATGAAGAAGATGGTCCAGCTGCCCATCCTGAGACCCACCAGGGCAGCAGCGGCCAAGGGCAGCAGGCTATTCGGAGTGTCCCTGCTGGAGCTGCGTGAGCTGGGCATGGTGGAGGATGGCGTGCCTGTTGTGGTGCGGAGAATGGTGGAGCATCTCCGCAAGCATGGTGAGGAAAAATACAATAGAATAGAATATTAATGCTTGATTACCCCCTATAAGAGAGCATCATCTGGGAACCCCCCATGGAAACATTTAGTGTCCCATTCTGAAATTCACTGTATTATTAGGATTTCTTTTTGTAAGACTTTATGTAACAAAAAGGTTTCTTTCAGTTAATCACACAGTTATGTTGTGATTTCTCCCAAACAAGACTCACGTTATCATTTTATGAATTCATCATTTGCTAATCCTTGGTCAAATGCAATCAGAAGCACTATGATATGAATACCATAGTTGTATTATTATGCTGCTGCTGTGATTTGGTATAAGTAAAATTGAGTGAGGCTTTGTCACGACTGCACAGGCTTATTAACAAATGTTAATTTGAGAAATTCATGTCTATTGAGTCCAGAGGTATGGTCATTAGCATACTGCCAACTTTAAAAGTGGTTTCCTAGCAACAGAGCAGGCAGTGGATATTCTGCATTTATATTTAATAATTTGTAACATAAAATGGGAGTGAAAACATCCAGTTGCCTTCATAAATCTTAACATGGCACTAAATATCTCAAGGCTGCGGAATTTATGGTCCAGCTATAATGTGATGCCTGTAGGGAGCTTCTCTTTTCGCATGCACCCTTCCACAGAGAGGTCACAGATCAGGTTCAGCTGCAGAACAGCACCCAAGGGCGCTTCAGCAGCGTGGACGCCTGCCAACACGGGGGCTTGAACCTCTGGTCTCGCTACTCACTACTGCTGTCTATTTCTATTAACATGGTTTTCATACCATTACTGATTATTCCATAATAATCAAAGAATAACGTATAATCAAACAATTACATTACAACATCTAGGCCTATTTCATTTGGTGAAGTCTGAAATTTCCATCACATTAAGGAGACTTTTAGTTGTATTGTACAAGTGCCTCACTTTCTTCATTTTCTGTAGTTCTCCTGTTTGTCCACTAGATGTCAGTGCAGAGCTATGAGTCTGTAGCACTTGTTTGTCTTTCATGGCGCCTGAACTTTTCCAATGATATGAGAGAAACGAGGACAGCGGGGTTGAAGGGTAGGCGGCTTGACGTCGTTTCCACGTGCTCCGTGTGGTTATTTAACTTGTTTGACAGTTGGTAAAGTTGTTGGTGTTCAGAGATGTCACCCCAAGGTATGGCAATTTCTCTGCAAACTTCAAATCCGCTTATATATCGACCGACTTTCTGGGGACAAGTGGAGCAATGTCTGATGACTGACAAGATATTATTTGGTCAGTGTGATACACTATTACACCTAGGTCACCAAACGCACACAGTTTAGAGATAAGCTGGCCATGAATACGTTTTTATTTTTAGACTTTAGGTAAAATTGACGCCCATGCTTGTGCAGTAAGTTCCTGTGCAGGCTGAATTGGTTTCATACGTGGTTTTTTCCATTTCCATTTTAGCTAACACTCTTGTATCCATAGCGACTCACAAAGTTTTCCTATGCCAGTTCTCAACAGTCAGTAGCTATATGATAGGGTGGGGATTTCCACTCAGTGCAGTTGCCAATGCATACTGAGGACTAATGTTGTTCCCACCAGGTATTAAATAAGCTCAAGTGTCATGAGGGAGCAGGGACATAGCATAGTGTCTACATAGCTGGTCAGCTACAACTACTGCTACAGCTGTACAGCTACTACACCTACAATAACTAAACTGTCTCCTCTTAACTCCAATTTCATCCCTGTTCTGTCATCTAATTCTTGAACTATATTACTCACTTCTCATCTTGTTCTCCCACATCTTTCCCGTCTCCCAGTTCCTCACCTTTCCAGCACATGTTGTCCTGTGTCTAATCTCAGTATACTCAGCCCCATCCCTCTCTGATCTAGGTCAGCAGGCCAAAGCCTACAGTATGTTGTGATGCCCATGGTCTTAGTTGCAATTCAGCTGCTCTCTCTGGGCTACCTTTGCTGTTACCTTCCAATTAGTACTATCCAATTAAGCAGAAACACTATAAAACAAGGATTTGAAGAAAGGAACTACTTCCAATGAACTCTACTTGGTTACTGCACTTGAGTCCGTTTACTGAGTAGGGTAATATATCTTCAGTTTAACATTTGGGAAATGTACTTTTCATGTTTGCTTCTTTAATTTATAGTTTTAGTATACAGTCCTCTCTCTCATAAGCCATTCTAGCTTTGTTGATGTGTGTAAAAAAAAAAAAGGAACCATCCAAACCTTGGACTGATATTGACCCATCAAGTTATTTTGCAGGGACCATGCAAAAAATGTAGAATCGTTGATTTTTAAAGGGCCAATGTAATCTTAATGATTTTCTGTTTATAAAAGTACTTAAGTACATTTTCCGTGAGCTACTACTTGAATAATGGAATCGGTACTCTTAATCAGACTTGAGTAAAAATGTAACTGAACAGTACATATACTTATAATATTTCTCTGACCTCCCTCTAGCCCTGCATCAGGAGGGTCTGTTCAGAGTGAATGGGAACGTGCGTGCAGTGGAGACCCTGAAGCAGCGGCTGGAGAGCGGCGAGGATGTGGACTTCCTCTCCGAAGCCGATGTGTGTACGGTGGCCAGCTTGCTCAAACAGTACCTCAGAGACCTGCCCGAAGGCCTGGTAGACTCAACTGTCCAACCAGCTCTGATACAGCAGCATCAAGGTAAGAGGAAGAAGAAGAAGACATTTTGGTGTCCCAATTCTTCGCATGTGCTTACAGTTAGCAGCTGTCCACTTGCTTTGGTAATTTTCCAATTATAGGATTGGCTTTTAATCCAAGTTGGCAAGGTTTTAATTTTTACATACTATACAATACTTACCCTAAACAATTTCACAAATCCAGAATTTCATATGCTTACCCTCACAAGTGTTGTGAGTAACTGGGTCATGATTCTGATTGGATCATAGGCAAAGCTATCTTTAGATGCCAAAATGTACTGTTAGCACCACACTGTCTGGGGCGTATGGCATGAGCAGTATTGCTGAATCATTGTGTGTGTGTGTGTGTGTGTGTGTGTGTGTGTGTGTGTGTGTGAGAGAGAGAGAGAGAGAGTCTGTGTGTTTAAAAGAGCGAGGGACCTAATAGCTCTGACTTACTGTATATGCTTAGAGGCCATAAAAGGTAAAGTGAGTCGTTTGGCCAGGGAAGCCTCTGTCTGTGCTCACTCTCCACCCTCCTCCATCATCAGGTTCAATCTGTTTGATGGGAGCAGAGTCTACATTTTGGCTGCAGTATTTGCTTTGCCCTCATAGATCACATAAATATCAGCCCAATGAGCAGGCCTATTTTTCAGGGCTTTTGGCCAAATGGCGCATTAGAAGACTGTTCTTTGGCGCGCGACTTGGCAGTAACCTCTGAATAAAATGATTTGGTATACTCTATCAGATTAGTTTGCCACCCATGCCAATGTCTGCCACTTTTAAAAACGCCTTTGGTGAATGATGAATGGATCTATATAAATACATACGTAGATTTGCAGACTGATTAGTGATATGCTCACTGACACAGTGCCATATATAAAAACATTGATAAAGCCCTATACTGGTGCAGTGTCAAAGAATGTTAACAATCAGGTTAAAAATCTCAGTTAGGATAGTAAGACTTGAGTGTGACCAGACCGGGCAGAGGTGGGGACTCAAGTCTCTTGACTTGGACTCAAGTCAGACTCGAGTCACAATTTTAATTGCTTTAGACTTGATTTGAAGCATGAAGAGAATACTTGAGACTTGACTTGGATTCTGGTGACTTGGGACTTGGCTTTGACTTGTAGTTTGACTTGACTTGAAAAGTTTTCTAAAGTTTTGACAAAAGATCTCTGTGTTTGTGTAAATGACTTAGATTGAAAGTGATGAGATTTGTTCCACCAGACGACTGAATTTAAATTCTGTTTTCTGAATTTGTAAATCAAACTCATGATGCGCTTTTATTATTATTTATTATTTATGCACGATTAAAACAATATTCCATTGGAAAGTCCTAGATATTTTGTTTTCTTAATGAAATTGATACTGGACTCTTGATTTGTTTGACTTGACTTGGTGTTCTACTTTTAGACATTTAGATTTAGGGTCTTGACTTGTGCTTCAAGACTTGAGACAGACTTGGCACTTGAGCAAAGCTGACTTGGTCACACCTCTGCCTGACCCAAATAAAAGTGAACCAGAATGCCACCAGGCTTCATGTCATTAAGGCTCAAAGCAGTGGTGTCATTTTTCTCCTTGGGTAGTGGAACCGCAGTCTTGTCGCTGATGGGCGGCACGTGTGTCTCTATATCCATTACCATGTACCCAGTGCAGGTGGCGCACACTGGCTGCCAGGACGACCGTATTAATAAACGACTTTCTTGTAATGGATGACATTTTGCTGTCAAGGCAAGATACTGTTACACATCAGCAGCTTTGGCTTTCCAATGTCCAAATGCTCATATGACGATGCCACACATGAGGGGTCTTCTGTCTGTCCGCACCAATAAAACACTTTTTTTTATTGCTGACTGTTAGCAGCTGCATTCTGCCTCATTCCACTGGGATTGAGTCAGAGGTTTAAGAGCCAGTTTGTTTTTTTCCAATTACAATCTTTTTCTTTTTTCAATCTTACAAACAGCTCATCACCCTTTTTATGCTCCCTGTGTGTATGCAGCTACTGTAATTACTAAATAGGCATGCACACACACTTTTGCAGCCATGGGCATCTTACACATCAGCAAAGCATGTACAAGCACACTAGCACACTGGTTGGCGTATACCAACACATGCATATAGTTTACACACACACACACACGCACATGGCGTACACACGCACCCGCACGCATACACACACGCACACACACACACACACAATTTGAACTTCACTCAGTGGGAACAAGACAGCTGTGAGCACTTTAAGCCGCTGTCCACCCCTCCCCCTCTACATATTCAGACACAAACATGTAGAGATAGACAGACAGACAGACAGACAGACAGACAGACACACACACACACACACACACAATGGCTGCGTCATCCAGTCAGTCAGGATCAGTAGCCGTATCCGTTTATCCAACCCTGACCCAATTATGAATCCTTAGTAATAGCATCAGCGTGTTTTCAGGCTCTTTGCTCTAATGCTCAGGTATTACTAGTCACCACAACTCAAGATTAGATGTTATGGAGAGCAGGTGGATGGAGATATCACTGCCTACTGGAAACTGGCTATTAAACTATTTACTAAACTTAGGGTTTGGATGTTATACACTCAAGTTCTATTTATGTCTTACAACTTCTAAGCTGCGCCAAGGGAAATCCAGTTGGTGGGGTTTGTTAAGTCTGTGTGTCTTGGCGGTTAATACATTGGATGTTATTTGATTAAATAAAGTTGTTTTTTATGCTAACGTGAAATTCCTTACCTCTGATTATGTGTTTTAATGCAATTCCACTGTAGGAAAATGGCCAATGTAGAGAAATGGCTGCTCCAGCCTTGCAGACAAATGCTGGAGAATTTCTTCACTTTTTTAATAAAATTGCTCTGTTGTTGGCTTCATTTTTTTCCAGGAAGATGCATTATTAAGATAGCAATGACTAAAAAAAAATCGGCGTTGTCTCACTACATGAATGGAACCTCAGATTCCAAGTAGCACTCCAATCTTTCATCTGATCCCACATCTTGTTTTGTGCCTGTAGAGTGCAGTGATGATGGCTCCTGGTCAGATCTGAGGGACTTGCTGCAGCAACTTCCAGACGCACACTACAGCCTCCTGCGCTACCTCTGCCTCTTCCTCACCCATGTGGAGCGCCACCACAAGGACAACCGCATGACCGCCCTCAATCTCGCCACTGTGTTCGGACCCAATGTCTTCCAGTGAGTCTGAGCACTGCAGCATCTTGCTAGGGTTCTTGCTAAGGGTCGATCTGGCCAAGCAGTCTGACTCCATGAAGTATATCTGCCTGTGTTTGAATTCATTCATAAGCTAACATATATAAATAAACAAGCCTAGACTAGACTAGACTAACAAGTAATATCCATGAAACAAGCTAACCATCACTCCAGCTTTCTCTTATAATACCTTCAAGGATGGTCTTGGGAGGAAATTATAATAATAATAATGATAACTTTATTTATATAGTAATCATTGAGTTGTTGGTATTTTGTACTATAGGACAGTAAAAATCGTACTTATTGTGCCTTTAACTAGGTATACTAGTATAGCCTACCTTAAGCACCATTCTAAACCTGTACCACCATCCTAAACCCATAGTCCCAGTCACTCCTGGTCAGTATTATTGATATAATAAATGCCACCATTTGAGATGGGTTTCAATGATGAATTCACATCCAAGGGCAAAGGAAGGCAATATTAAAGTGACTTAACCTTGACTTATTCCTCACATTATCAGTCCTGACTATGGTGTGTGGTTCTACCGTCTGCCAATATTTTACCCTCAACTATTTAAGAGATTTTCATTTACAGGCATATAAAGGCCTTTTCATATCCTTAAAGGACATAATTGGCATCCCTGAAAGCTTTGGCTAGTTTGGTGTCCTTCCTATTTCAAGGCTATGATGTTTATTACAGCCTTTAAATAACTAACAGAGTAAGACAACTTGGCTGACTCAACTAAAAATAGCCAGACAGTCATAATAACTGATACTGGAGATTCAGTCATCTTTCCCCTATTCCTGTTTAGTCAGATGTCGCATTGGTTTCCAAGTGTGAGAGGGGTGAA